>NW_016910826.1:26246-36908 GCF_001483705.2 Eufriesea mexicana
GAACCTGCCGTGTCGCGACTGCTACTGCTGGCCACCGCAGAGTCGAGCAGTGTATAGTAGAGCAGAGCAGAGTGCAGAAATCCACCGAATAACAGTCTTTGCCATGAAAGTCAAAGCGATCCATTCTTAACACAAACAAACAGTACCGAACCAAACGTGACGTAACTCAACCTAACGCGCCGGGACCACTATTTCCGGCATCCACAGAGACAAGCGGAGCATATTAGAGCGCAGTCGATAGCAGATATCCATCGACCAACTGTGTATACCACGAAAGTCAAAGCTATCCAAACCAAACCCAAACAAACATAACCAAACAGAACGTAACAAAGCTAAACCTAACGTGCCGAGACCGATAACGCTGGCCTATCCAGATCCAGGTAGAGCATAGTACAACACAGTAGAGCGCCGAAATCCAGTGCATAGCAGTGTATAGCACAAAAGTCCGATCTATCCTTTCCTAACCTAACCAAACGTAAACTTATCCAACCTAACGTGACGAAGCCACTATTGCTGGCCTCCCCAGAGCCAAGCAGCGAATATTAGGGAATAGCGGGCGCTGAAATCCATAAAATTGCAGTTTATAGCCGAAAAGTCGAAGCTGTCCAAACCTAACATAATAGAACGTATCATCACGGAACGCATCCTATCTCTACTTAAGGTGCCGGGACCACGATTACTGGCGTCCGCAGAGCCAAGCAGAACGTACTAGAACACAGTAGATCGGAGAAGTCCCCCGAAAAGCAGTGTACAGCACAAAGGTTAGATCTGCCCTAACCAAACTTAGCCTAGCCCAACCTAACTGGACGTAACCTGGCCGAGCATTAGGTGCCGAGAACGATATTGGAGGCCTCTCCAGAGCAGAGCTGAAAATAATAGAGCTCCGTAGGGCGCACGAATCCACCCAATAGCATGGTATAGCACTAAAGTCAAAGCTATCGTCTACTAACTTGAGCAAACGTAATATAACCAAGCGTAACTTACCTCAACCTAACCGGCCGCGACCATCATTGCTGGCCTTCACAGAGCCAAGAAGAACACATTAGTGGCGCGTAGAAAGCAGAAATCCATAGGATCGCAGTGTACTTCAGAAGTGTCAATGTTACAAAGAACCTAACTCAAACCAAGAGAACATAACCAAACATAGCCAAACTCAGCCTAACGTGCCGAGACATCTATTGCTACACTCCCAGGAGACAAGCAGGCCGTACTAGAGCACAGTGGATAGCAGAAATCCATTGAATAGCAGTCTTCAGCGCAAAAGTTAAAGGGACCCTACCCAAGCTTAGACTAACCCAACCTAAAGGAACGCAAACTGCCTCAACATAAAGTGTCGAGACGACTATTGCTGGCCATCCCGTAGAAAAGCTGTAAATATTGGACCACCCTAGGCCGCAGAGATGCACCTAATAGCAGACCAGAGCATTAAAGTCAAAGCTACCCTCTCCAAACATAGCCAATCGTAACACAGCCGAACGTATCACGACTCAACCTAACGGTACGGATACACTTTTGGTGACATCCCCAGAGCCAAGCAGAACGCATTAGTGGCGGGTAGTACGCAGAAATCCACAGGATCGCAGTGTACTTCGGAAGCATCAAAGCTATACATACCTAACTCAAACAAACAGAACATATCCAAACGTAGCCGAACTCTGCCCGACGTGCCGAGACATATTTTTGTGCAACCCCAGAAGCCGCGCAGGCCACACTAGAGCACAGTATATCGCAGAAATCCACGGAATAGCAGTGTAGAGCACAAGAGTTATGGCTGTCCTTACCAAACCTAGCCTAACCCAACATAACCGGACGTAACCAGACTAAACGTAATGTTCCGGAGCCACTATTGGTGGCCTCTCCAGAGCCAAGCAGAACACATTAATGGCGAGTAGAACGCAGAAATCCATAGAATCCCAGTGGATGGCAGAAAAGTCAAAGCTACACATATCTAAACCATACCAACAGGACATAACCGTAAGTAGCCTAACTTAACCTAACGTGCCGAGACAGCTATTGCTGCCGCACCCTCACCCCGCAGAGCCGAGCAGGACATAGTAGAACAGAGTAGACCGCAGGAAACTGCCGAATATCAGTGTACAGCACAAAAGATAAAGCTATTCCAACTAAACACAGCCTAACCCAAAATTACCGAACGTAATCTGGCTGAACATTACGAGCCGAGACCACTATTGCTGGCCTTTCCAGAGACCGGCTGAAAATATTAGAGCTTTGTATGGCGCTGAAATGCACCTAATAGCAGACTGGAGCACTGAAGTCAAAGCTGTTCTGTACTAACATAACCAATCGTTTAATAACTAAACGTAATGTAACTCAACCTAACGTGCCGTGACCATTATTGCTGGCCTCCCCAGAGCCAAGCGGAACACATTTGTGGAGAGTAGAACGCAGAAGTCCATGGAAACGCTGTGCACATCAGAAAAGGCAAAGCTATCCAAACCTAACCCAAACCAGCCGAACAAGGCCGAACACGGCCAATCTAAACCTAACCTGCCCAGACAGATATAGCTTCCACCCCAAGAGTCAAGCAGGACATACTAGAGCTCAGTAGAACACAGAAGACCACCGAATAGCTGTGTACAGAACACAAGTTAAAGCTGTCCTAACGAAGCTTAGCCTAACCCAACCTAACCGAGCGTAACCTGAATAAATATAACGTGCCCAGATCACTATTCCTGGTCTTCTCGGAGCCAAGCTGAAAATATTAGAGCTCTGTAAGGCGCAGAAATCCGCATGACAGCTGTGCATATCTGGAAGGACAAGGCTACCTAAGCCTAACCTGAACCATCACAACATAGCCAAACATAGCCTAACCAAACCTAACGTGCCGAGACCGCTAAAGCTGCCCTCCTCAGGGCCAAGCTTGACGTACCAGAAACAGTGCATCGCAGAAGTCCATCGAATGGACGTGTGCAGCGCAGAAGTTAAAGCTATCCTAACCAAACATAGCAATGCCTAACCTAACCGAACGTAGCTTGACTCGATGTAACGTGCCGAGACCATTACTGCTGGCCTTACCAGAGCCAAGTCGAAAACAGTAGAGCTCTGTAGGACGCAGAAAGCCACATAACAGCGTACTATGGCATTAAAGTCAATGCTATCCTCTCCCAACGTAACCAAAGGGAACATAACCAAACGTAAACCATCTCAACCCAACCTGCCGCGACCACTATATCTGGCCACCCCAGAGCCCTCAGAACACATTAGTGGAGAGTAGAACGCAGAAATCCATTGAAACGCTGTGTACTTCGGAAGTGTCAAAGCTACACAAACCTTACTCAAACAAACAATGCATAACCAAACATGGCCTAACTCAGCCTGACGTGCCGAGACATATATTGGTTGAACCCCGGGAGCCGCGCAGGCTATACTAGAGCACAGTAGATCTCAGAAGTCCACGGAATAGCAGTGTCGAGCACAAGAGTTGTGGCTGTCCTTACAAAACCTAGCCTAACCCAACAAATCCGAACGTAGCCTGGCTGAACATTGCGAGCTGAGACCACTATTTCTGGCCTTGCCAGGTATAGGCTGAAAATATTATAGCGCTGCAGGGCGCTGGAATCCACCTAGCAGCAGACTTTGGCACTAAAGTCAAAGCCATCCTCTTCCTACCGGACCAACCGTAACATAGGCAAACGCAACCCAACTCAACCTAACGTGCTGCGACCATTACTGCTGTCCTCCGCAGAGTCAAGCGGAACACGATAGTGGAGAGTAGAGCGCATAAATCCATTTAGTCGCTGTGTACGTCAGAAAAGTCAAAGCTACACAGGCCTATCCCAAACAAACAGGGCACACCCAAAAATAGCTTGAATGAGACTTACCTGCCGACACCGCTATTGTTGCCATCCCCAGAGCTTAGCAGGGCATACTAGAGCAGAGTAGAGAGCAGAAATCCATTGAATAGCAATGCGAAGCACAAATTTAAAGATATCCCTACTGAACGCAGCCTAACACAACCTAACCGAACGTTGCCTGGCACATTATAACGTGCTGAGACCACACTTGCTGGCCTTGCCGGAGACAAGCTGAAAATATTAGAGAACTGTAGGGCGCGGATATCCACCTAATTGCAGAATACTGTACTAAGGACAAAACCATCCACTCCTAACCTAACAAATCGTAAAATAACCAAACGTAACATAACACAAACTAACGTGCCGCAACCACCATTGCTGGCCTCCGCAGGGCCAAGCTGAACACATTAGTGGAGAGCACAACGCAGAAATCCATAGAATCGCCGTGTACGTCGGAAATGTCAAAACTGCCTAAACCTAGCCCCAGCCAACAAAGCATAGGCGAACGTAGCATAACTAATCATAACCTGCCGAAACCGCTACTGCTTCCCTCCTCGTAGCCAAGCGGGACACATCACAGCACAGTAGAGCACACAAATCCACCGAAAAGCAGTGTAAAGCACAAAGGTTAAAGCTATTCTTACCAAACATATCCGAACTCAACCTAACCGAACGTAACTTGACTGAACATAACGTGCTGAGATCACAATTGTTGTCCTTCCCAGGACCAAGCTGAAAATATTATAGCGCTGCAGGGCGCAGGAATCCACCTAATGGCAGGCTATAGCACTAAAGTCAAAGCTGTCCTCTCCTAAAGAGCCAATCGTATCATATTCAAACAAAGCCTAACACAACCTAACCGAACGTAACCTGACTGGACATATCATGCCGAGGCCATTATTGCTGGCCTTCCCAGAGCCAAGCTGAAAATACTGCTGCACTGAAGGGCGCAGGAACCCTCCTAATAGCAGACTATAGCACTAAAGTCAAAGCAATCTTCTCATAACCTAACCAATCGTAACAAAACTAAGCGTATCCTAACTCAACCTAACGAGCCGTGACCGCTATTGCTGGTCTCCACAGAGTCAAGCGGAACACTTTAATGAAGAGTAGAACCCAGACATGCATATAATAGCACTGTATATAAGAAAAGTCAAAGCTACCCAAACCTAACCCAAACCAAAGGAACCTAACCAAGCGTAGGCTGACTCAATCTAACGTGTCGAGATCACTCTCGCTGGCCTCCCCAGAGCGGGGCGGAAAATATTAGCACGCAATAGAGCGCAGAAATCTGCGTATCGCTGTGTATCGCACAAAGGTCATAACTGTCATATCCAAACCTCACCAAACGTAACATAACCGAACGTAGCATATCTCAAGCATACGTGCCGAGAACACCGTTGCTGGCTAGCACAGAGCCAGGGAGAACATACTAGAGAACACTGGAGCGCAGATGTCCACCGAATAGCAGTGTACAGCACAAAAGTCGAAGCTATCCTATCCTAATTTATTCAATCTTAATAAAATCAAACGTAACATACACCAAACTAACGTATCCCGCCCGCTATTGCTGGCCCCCCACTGAGTCGTGCAGAATATACTAGAGGAAAATAGGGCGCCGATGTACATAGAACTGCAGTGCAAAGCAAAAACTCATATCTATCCAGACCTAACCCATGCTAACGTAACATAACCGAACGTAGACTAGCGAAACGTAACGCGCAGCGGCCACCATTGCTCGCCTCTCCAGGGCAGAACAGAATGTAGTAGAGCCCCCACGTGTTCAGAAATCCACCGAATAACAGTGTTTAACCCGAAAGTCATAGCTACTATTACCGAAATTGACCCAATCTAAACAAGCCAAACGCAGCCTAACAAGGCATTACGTGCCGAGACCAATATTGCTGGCATTCCCGTGGCTAAGGAGAAAATACTAGAGCAATACACAGCATAGCTCAGAAATCCACTGCATTGAAGTGTATAGCATTAAAGCCTAGCATAACCCGACACAACATGTCCTACCCTAACGTGTCCAAACGGAGTTTAGCTAAACATAACGTGACGGGACCATTATTGATGTCCTCCTCGAAGCCAATTATAATAAGCTAGAGCACAGTATTGCGCAGAAATCCGTCGCAATGCAGTGAATATCGCGAAAGTCGAAGATAACCTGACCGAGCTTGACATAACCTAACCTAAACGAACGTAACATATCTCAACCTATCGTGCAGAGATCACTATCGCGGGCCTCCCCAGAGCCGAGCAGAGAATATTAGAAATCAGTAGAGCGCCGAAGTCCGCCGAAAAGCAGTGTATAGCACAAAAGTCAAAGCTACACTTTCCTAATGTATCCAACCTTAACAAAATCAGATATACCCTACCAAAGCATGACGTGCCGCGGCCGCTATTCATGGCCACCACAGTGCCACGCAGAATGTAGTAGAGCGCAGTCGAGTGCAGCAATCCATCAAAGAACAGTGTATAAACCGCAAGTCGAAGCTACGGTTACCGAACATAAGCCAACGTAAACTAGCCGAGCTTAACATAACTCAACCTAACGTGCCGAGACTACAATTGCTGGCCTCCACATGGCCAAGCGGAAAACACTGCAGCACCGGAGAGCGCAGAAATCCACCGCATTGTAGTGTGCAGCACAAAAGTCTTACATACCCAGACCTTACTTGGCATAGCCTAACCTATCCAAACGTAGTGTAACCCAACACAGCGTACGGAGACCAATATGTCTGGCCTCCCAGAGACAGGCAGAGCACATTAGGGAGCATTAGAGCTCAGAAACAAACCGAGTAGCAGTGAATAACGCAAAAGTCTAAGTAGCCTATCGTAACCTAGACAAACGTAACGTATCCAGACGTAGCATAACTCCACCAAACATGACGAGGCCACAACTGCTGACCTCAACAGAGTCAAGCAGAATGCACAAGAGCACGGTAGAGCACAGGAATCCACCGCACTGCAGTGAAGAGCACAAGATCCGAAGATATCCTAGCATATCCAGTGCCAACTTAGCCTAACCTAACTCAGCACAACACAATATAACGTGCCGCGACCACAGCCACTGGTCCTCCATGGCCAAGCGGAATGTAGTGGAGCAGAGTAGATCTCCGAAATCCGCCGAATAACAGTGTATATCACGAAAGAAGTAGCTATTCTTACCAGACATGGCCTAACCTAACGTATCCCTACGTAACCTAACTCAAACTAACGTGCCGTCAACGCTATTGCTTGACTCCCCAGAGTCGAGCAGAGTATAGTAGATCAAAGTAGAGCGCAGAAATATACTGCAAATCAGTGCACAGCAAAAAAGTCGGGGATACCCTAACTTAACCTGGCCTAACCTAACCTAGCCGAACGTAGCATAGCCCAACATGACGTGCCGCGAACACTACTGTCGGCATCCCCAGAGCCTCTCAGGATATAGTAGATCACAGTAGATTACAGTAGTCCACAGAACAGCAGTGTGCAGCACGAGAGACAGAGCTATCCTAATCGAACTTAACCTAACCTGTCATGACCAAAAGTAACATAACTCAACCTAACTTGCTCCTACCACTATTCCTTGCTTCCACAGAGTCGAACAGATTATTATAGAGCAATGTAGAGCGCAGAAATCTACCGAATAGCTGTGTACCTCACAAAAGTCCGAGTTATTCTAACCAATCCTGACCGAGCCAAGCCAAAACAGGCGTAGCATATCTCAACATAACGTGCCGCGACCACGGCCGCTGGCATCCCCGAGCACAGCAAAATATGGTAGAGCACTGTAGATCACACAAATCCACCGCACAACGGCGTATAGCACGAAAGTCACAGAAATCCTATCCAAACCTTCCTCATCTGCCCAAACAGAACGTAGCAATCTCAATCTAACGTGCCGAGACCACTATTACTGGTCGCCGCGGAGCCAAGCAGAAAATATTAGAGCGCAGTGGAACCCAGAAATCGGTGGATAGCAGTGTGCAGCACAGAAGTGTAAAGAATCCTATCTTAACCCGACCAAACGTAACATAACCAAATGCGGCATAACACAACCTAACGTGCCGAGATCACTGTCTCTGGCGTCCACACAGCGAAGCAGAATATGCCAGAGCACAGTACAGCGCAGGAATCCACCGCATTTCTGTGTACAGCACATAAGTCGAAGATACCCCAATCATGCATTCCCGACCAAACCTAACTCAACCTAACGTGTCGCGACCACACATACTGGCCACTCCAGTGACAAGCGGGATACATTAGGGCGCAGGAGAGAGTATGGGTCTACCGAAAAGCAGTGCACGACACGAAAGTCAACTATATTCTGTCCTAACATGGCCAAAAGTGACTTAAGCGAACGTAGCATAACTCAACCTAACGTGCCTAGAAAAATAGTCCTGCTGTCCGTAGAGCCGTGAAGGATATACCAGGGCACAGCAGAGAGCAGAAATCCACCACATTGCTCTGTATAGCACAAAAGTCAAAGGCATCCTATCCCAAAATGACCAATCGTATCACAACCGAACGTAACCTAACTCAACATAACGTACTGCGATCACAAATTCTGGCCTCCCCAGAGCCAAGTAGAGCACACTAGAGCACATTAAAGTGCAGAAATGCACCGAATGGCAGTGTGTAGCACAAAAGTCGAAGAGATCCTAACTTAAGCTGACCTGACCTAACCTAACCTAACCTAGCAGGGCTCTACATAATGTGCCGCGACCACTACTCCTGGACTCCCCTCAGCCAACCGGAATGTAGTAGAGCACATTCGACAACAGAAATCTACGGTAGAACAGTGTACAGCACGGAAGTCAAAGCTATCCTAACCAAGCTTAGCTTAAACTAACCTCACCATCGCAGCCTAACTCAATCTGACGTGCCACGGCCAGTATTGCTGGCCTCACCAGACTAGAGCAGAGTATAATAAAGCATTGCAGAACGCAGGAATCCACCGAATAGCAGCGTACGGAGCAAAAGACAAAGAGACCCTTACCAGACCTTCCAATCATAACCTAACGAAACGTAACACATCTTAACCTAGCGTGCCGAGGCCACTATTACTGGCCATCCCAGAGCCAGGCAGAACATATTACTGCGCAGTAGGGTGAAGAAATCCACAGAATAGCAGTGTACAGCGCCAAAGTCAAGGCTATCGTGTCCTAACCTAATCAAACCTGACACAAACATACGTAACATATCTGAACCTAACGCGCTGAGACCACTATTGCTGGCCTCCCCGGGGTCTAGTAGGATATACTAGAGCACAGTAGAGCGCAGAAGTCCACCGCATTATAATGCATAGCACAAAAGTCAAAAATACCCTAACCTAACCTGACAACACCTCCATATCCAAAAGTAGTGTAACTCAACATAACATGTTGAGGCGGATGCTGCTGGACTCCCCAGAGCCAGGTAGAAAATATTAGGGCACAGTAGAAGGCAGGAGTCCACCGAATAGCAATGTAGGGCGAAAAGTCAAGGCTACTGTGACCTAACCTATCCAAACGAAACATTATCGAACGTAACCTGACTCACACTACTGTGTCGAGGACCCTTTTGCTGGCCTCCCCAACGCCGAGCAGAAGATATTAGATGGCACTAGAGCGCAGAAATTCATAGAATCACAGTGGGTAGAACAAAAGTAGTGGCTATCCGAGCCCAACCGACGCTAACGCAACCCTACCTAACGTAGCCTAACCCGACGTAACGAGACGCGAACACTGTTCCCGGCCTAGTTAGGGCCAAGCAGAACACAGTAGAGCACAGTCGAGCGCAGGAACCCTTCGAGTAGCAGTGTACAGCACGTAGGTCTATGATAAACTGACCGAGATTAAACTAGCAAAACATAACCGAACGTAATATAACTCAACCATGCGTGCCGTGACCATCATTGCTGGCCTCCCCAGAGCCTAGCAGGAATAAGGTCACAGTAGACCGCAGATATCCGTGGACAACAGTGTATAGCACAAAAGTCAAAGCTATCCTATCCTGACCTCACGAAACGTACTATAACCGAACGTAGCGTAACAAACCCCAGAGCGTCGAGGCCACTATTGACGGCCTCCTCAGCGCAAAGCAGAACATACTAGAGAACCGTAGACTGCAGAAGCCCACCGCATTGCAGTGTACAGCACATAAGTCGAAGACACCCTAGCCGAACCAGACTATAGCTAACCTAACCAAACGTAGCATAACATAACTAAATGTGCCGCGACAACAGCTTCCAAAATCCCCTGATCCGAGCACGATACAGCAGCGCACAGTAGATCAAGGGAATCCATCGAATAGCAATGTGTGGCGCGAAAGCCAAAGCTATCCTAACGAAACATAACCTAACTGACATGCCCAAACTCAACCTAACACAACATAACGTGCCGCGACCGATATTGCTCGAATCCCCAGAGTAGAGCACAGTATAGTAGAGCAACGTATAGCGCACAAATCCACGGAATAGCATTGTATAGCACAAAAACTGGGATCCCCATACTAGAGGACATACTGGAGCACACTAGGGCGCCGAAATCCACCGAATAGCAGTGTATAGGACAAAAGTAATAGCTATTCTATGCTAACATAACCATCGTAACATAACCAAACGTAACCTGACTACACCTAACGTGCCGAGACCGTAATTGCTAGCCAGCACAGTACCGAGCTGAACATGCTAGACTACAGTGGAGGGCAGAAGTGCAACGAATAGCAGTGTGTAGCAGGAAAGACAAAGCTATCCGAACTTAACCCACGCTAATACAACCTCGCCAAACGTAGCGTAGCTCATCATAACGTGCAGCGACCGCTATTGTCGGTCCATCCAGTGCCGAGCAGAATATATCAGAGCACAGTTGTGCGC
>NW_016910826.1:37407-48301 GCF_001483705.2 Eufriesea mexicana
AGTCAAAGCTATCCTATCCTACCCTAACCAAACGTAACGTAACCAAACGTAACATAACGCAACCCAGCGTGCAGAGACCACGTTTTTGGCATCCCCCGGGCCAAGCAGAATAGACTAGAGGGCAACACAGCGCAGAAATCCACAGAGCAACACAGTAAAGCACGAATATCACAGCTGCACTTTCGGAAGCGAACATAACCTAACTTATCCTACATGACACGTCCTATCGTGCCGGGACCACCATTGCTGTCCTACCCAGATCAAAGCAGAAGATATTAGAGCACAGCAAAGCGCAGATATCCACCGATTATCAGTGTATAGCACTAAAGTCACAGCTATCCTGCCCTAACATATCCAAGCAGAGTAAACGGACATAACATAACACATCCTAAGGTGCGAGACCACTGCTCCTGGCCTCCCCAGAGCCAAGCGGAGCGCACTAGAGCAATATAGAGCGCAGAAATCCACCGAACATCAGCGCATAGCACAAAGGTAAAAGCTATCCCATTCAAACATCACCAAACGTAACGAAACCAAGCATAACCTGACTTAACCGAACGAACCGAGACCACTACTGCTGGCCTTCCCAGAGCCAAGCAGGACATATTAGAGCACAGCAGAACGCAGAAATCCATCGAATAGCTGTGTATGGCACGAAAGTCAAAGATATCCTTCCATAACATAAACAATTGTCACAAAACCATACGTAACATACTTCAAACCAACGTGCCGAGACAACCATTGCTGACCTCCCCAGGGCCAAGGAGAACAGACTAGAGGTGAGTGGGGCACCGAAACCCATGAAGATTCAGTATACAGCAGCAAGGTCGAAGCAATCCGAAACTAACCCAACCAAGCGTAACGTAAAGGAGCGTACCTATTCTCAAACCAACGTGTCGATACAACTACCGCTGGCGTCTGCAGAGCCAAGCATAATATACTAGAGCCAAGTAGAGCGCAGAAGTCCAAGCAATTGCAGTGTATAGCACAAAAGTCCAAGCTGCCCTATCATAACCTATCCAAAATGACGATACCGATCGTAACATAACACAGCCCAACGTGCCGAGACCACAATTGCTGGTATTACCAGAGCCAGGTAGGGAATATTAGAGCACAGTAGTTCGCAGATGTCCACCGAATTGTAGCGTACAGCACAAAGGCCAAGGTTATCCTGTCCCAACATAACCAATCGTAACACAACCAAACGGTACCTAACTCACGCTCGCGTGCCGCGACCATCATTGGTGGACTCCACAGCGCCGAGTAGAATATGTTAGAGGAGTCTAGAGCATAGAAATCCATGTGATCGCAGTGTAAAGCTGAAAAGTCAAAGCCATCCGAACCTAACCCAAACCCACGTAACGTAACGGAACGTAGCATAGCTCAACATAACGTGCCGCGACCACTATTGCTGGCCTCGCCAGGGCTTAGCATGATTTAGTAGAGCACGGTAGAGCGTAGAAATCCGCCGCACTGCGGTGTATACACAAAATTCAAAAATACCCAAACCTTACCTGGATCAACCTAAACTCAACGAGCGTAGCGTAACTCAACAAAACGTGCAGAGACCACCGCTGTTGGCCTCCACAGCGCCAAGCAGAATATTCTACAGCTCAGTAGAGCGCTGAAATACACGGAATAGAGTTATATAATACGAAAGTCAAAGCTGCCATATCCTAAACTAACCACGAGTTATGTAACCGATCGTTACTTAGCACAGCCCAACGTGCCGGGTCCACGATTGCTGGCGCCAGCGGAGCCAAGTAGGAAATGTTAGTGCACAGTAGATCGCAGGAATCCATGGAATAGCAGTGTATAGCACAAGGGCCAAAGCTTTCCCATCCTAACCTAACATGACATAACATAACCAAGCGTAACACAACTTACACTAACGTTCCGCGACTACTATTGCTGGACACCACAGGGCCGAGTAGAATATATTAGACTGGTCTAGAGCACAGAAATCCGTGTAATCGCAGTGTAAAGCTGAAAAATCGTAACCACTCGAACCTATCCCATACTAACATAACTTACACGAACGTAACCTAACGCAACATAACTTTACGCGGCCACTACTGCCGACATACGCAGGGTCAAGGAGAATAAAGTAGAGCAAAGTAGAGCGCAGAAATCCACCGAGCATCATTGTATAGCACAAAAGCCGAAACTACCCATTCCTAACCGATCCAAACTAAACGCATCCAAACGAAACATAGCTCAACGTAACGTGAAGAGACGTGTATTGCTGCCCTCCCCAGAGCCATGTAGAACATAACAGAGGAGAGTAGCGCGCAGAGGCCCATAAAGTAGCAGTGTATAGCGCAAAGGTCAAAGTTACCCTCTCCTAAGCTAACCAAACGTAACGTAAACGGACATAACAGTCCTGAAACTAACGTGCCGATATTATTGCTGGCCTCCCCAGTGACAAGCAGAACATACCACAGAAGAGTAGAGCACAGGAATCCACCGAATAGCAGTGTGTGGCACAAAGATCAAAACCATCATATGCTAACCTAACCATAGGTGACATAACCAAACGTAACCCAATTCAACCTAACGCGGTGAGGCCACGATTGCTGGCTTCCCCAGAGCCAAGCAGAACACAATAGAGCAGAGTAGAAAGCAGAAGCCCACCGAATTCCAGTGTATAGCACAAAAGTCAAAACTACCATGCCCTAACCAAACCAATTGTAACATAACCAAACGTAACGTAACACAATCTAGCGTGCCGCGACCACTACTGCTGCCCTCCCCTGTGCCAAGCTGAGAGTGTTAGAGCACAGCACAACGCAGGAATCCATCGTATAACTGTGTATAGCACAAAAGACAAAGCTATCCCCTCCTAACGTAGAAAAACGTCGCATTAACAAACGTAGCATAGCTCAACATCACGTGCCGAGACCACTATTTCTGACCTCCCCAGGGTCAAGCATAATACATTAGAGAAAAGCGGAGCGCAGAAATCCACCGAATAGCAGTGTAAAACACGTGAGTCAAAGCTACACTTTCTATCCTTAGCATAACCTAATCAAACTGAACGGAACCTAATTAAGCCTATCGTTGCGAGACCACTATTACTGGCATCCCCGGAGCCAAGCAGAAAATATTAAATCACTGCGGAGCGCATGGCTCAATCCAATAGCTCTGCATGGCATAAAAGTCAAAGCAATCCTACCCTAACCTAGCCAAAGGTAACGTGACCAAACGAAACCTAACTCAAACTACCGTGACGAGACTCAATTGCTGCCTTACAGAGGACCAAGCAGAAGAGATTAGAGGAGAGGAGAATGGCTCAATCTAAAAGCTCTGCATGGCGTAAAAGTCAAAGAAATCCTACCCTAACATAGCCAAACGTGACGTGACCAAACGAAACCTAACTCAAGCTACCGTGACGAGACGCCGTTGCTGCCTTACAGAGGACCAAGCAGAAGAGATTAGAGGAGAGGAGAGCGGCGAAACCCATACAACCGCAGTGTATAACAGTAAAGACGAAACTCTCCGAACGTGGCCCACCAAATGTAGCTCAACCTAACGTTCCCTAACTCAACATAACGTGCATCAAATACTACTGCTGGCCTCGCCAGGGACAATCAGAATATGGTACAGCACAGCAGAGCGCAGAAAGCCACCGAGTAACAGCGTGTAGTACGAAAATCGAAGCTACCATAGCCGAAAGTCGAATAACCTAACCTAACCTAACCTAAAGAAGCATAAACGAACGTAACCGAAGTACAGCTAACTTGCCGATTACACTACTGCTGGCCTCCCCAGAGAAAAGCAGAGCATGCTAGAGCACAGCAGAGCGGATAAATCCACAGAAAATCAGTGAGTAGCGCAAGAGCAGTAGATACCCTAACTTAACCTGACCTAGCCTAACCCAACATAACGTAGCATAGCACACCGTAACGTGCCGCGGCCAATGCGCGTGGACTCCACAGAGCCAAGCAGAATGCAGTACAACACAGTAGATCACAGGGACCCACCGAATAACAGTGTACCGCGCTTAAGTCAAAGCCATCCTAACCAAACTTAACCTAGCCTAACCTAACAAAACGTAACCTTACTCATCCTGACGTGCCACGGCCACTATTGATCGCCTTCCCATTGTCGAGCGGAATATAGTAGAGCAATGTAGAGCGCAGGAGTTCACACAATATCCATGTACGGCACAAAGGTGAAAGAAATCCTAACCAAGCATTCCTGACCTACCCCAATGTAACCTAACATAGCTCAACATGACGTGCCGTGAACACTGCTACTGGCCTCCCCAGAGAAATGTAGAATGTAGTAGAGCACAGTAGATCACAGGAATGTACCGTACCACAGTGTATAGCAAAAGAGTCATAGCTATCATGGTCAAGCTTAGCGTAACCTAACAAAACAGGACTTAACCTAACCCAAAGGAACGTGCCACGACTAGACTTTCTCGCCACCCCTCAGTCGAGCGGATTATAGTAGAGCAGGGTAGAGTGCAGAAATCAACCGAATTGCAGTGTACACCACAAATGTTGAAGACATCGTAACCTAACCCGACCTAACCTAACCCATGGAAATGTAAGATAACTCAAACTAACGTGCAGAAACTACTATTACTGGCTACCGCAGTGCCATGCAGAATATACTAGAGCACAGCAGAACGCAGAAATCCACCTCATTGCCGTGTACATCACAAGAGTCAAACACACCCAGACCTAACCTGACCCTACATGTCCTATCCAATCGTAGTGTAACTAAGCGTGACGTGACGAGGCCAATATTGCAGTCCTCCCCGGAGACAAGCAGAGATTACTAGAGCACATTAGAGAGCAGAAATCCACCGAAAAGTAGTGAATAGCACAAAAGACACAGCAGCCTCTCCAAACCAAGCCAAATGTAACATATCCAAACGTAGCCTAGTCCAAACTGACATGACGAGACTACTGGCGCTGGCCACCGCATAGCAAAGCAGAATGTAGTTGAGCACAGTAGGTCACAGAAGTACAACGAATAGCACTGAATAGCACGAAAGTCAGAGTTATCCTAACCAAACTTAACCTATCCTAACGAAACCAAACGTAACCAAACAAAACTAGCGTGCCGCGACCGCTATTCCTCGCCTCCGCAGAGTAGAGCAGAATATGGTAGAGCAATGTAGAGCGCGGAAATCCACAGAAGAGCAGTGTATAGCGCAAAAGTCAAAGCCATCGTAACTTAACGTAACCCAACCTGGCCTAACCAAACGTAACTTAATTCAACCTATCGCGTCACTGCCACTATCTCTGGCCACCACAGACTCAAGCAGGGCATAGTAGAGCAGAGCGGAGCGGAGAAATCCACCGAATTACAGTCTATGCCAAGAAGGTCATAGCTACCCAGACTTAACCCAGACAAGCTTAACCTAACCAAACGTAGCGTTACCAAACCTAACCTACCCAAACGTAGCCTAACATAGCATAATGTGCTGACACCATTATTGCTGTTTTTCCCTGAGCCAAGCTGAACATACTAGAGCAGAGTAAATTGCAGAAATCCACCGAACATCAGTGTCCTGCGAAAAAGTCAATGCTATCCTTTCCTATCCTGACCAAACGTAACATAAACATACATAACGGAACCAAAACAAGGGTGCCACGGACAGTGCTGCTGCCACAACGAGAGCCGAGCGGAATTAAGCGGAGTATCGTAGAATGCAGAAATAAACGGAGTAGCAGTGTACTGCACAAAAGTCAATGCTATGCTAAGAAAGCCACCAGACTTGACATAACAGAACGTAGCATAACTAAACCTATCGCGACGGGACCACTATTGCTGCCTTCCCCAGAGCCAAGCAGAATATACTAGAGCACAGTAGAACGCAGAAATCCACGCAACTGCAGCGCATGGCACAAAAGCCTAAGTTATCCTAATCTAACCAGACATAACCTGACTTAACCAAACGTAATCTATCTCCACCTGACTTGCCTCTAGCACCATTGATGGCCTCCAGAGAGCCAAGCGGTACACATCACAATATAGCAGATCGCAGAAGTCCACGTAAGAGTAGCTTGAAGCACAAAAGTCAAAGCTATCCTACCCTAACCTAACCATTCGTGACATAGCCAAACATAACATAACTAAGCCTTTCGTGCGCGAGTATATTCTGCTTTCCTCTGTGGTGGCCAGGAATTGTGTTCTCGGGTCGTTATACTTTGTTCTGCAATGTTCGGTTAGGTTCCGTTTGTGTGGGTTATGTTTTGATATCGTTAACCCTCCTGCTATGCATTTCGTCTCTATGGATTTTTGCGTTCTACCCTCCTATAGTATGTTGTGCTCGGCTCCGGGGAGGCCAGCTGTGGTGGTTGCGGCTCCTTAGTCTTATATAGATTACGCTCGGCTACGTTACGTTTGGCTAGGTTCGGATGGTACAGCTGCGACTTTTGTGGAATACACTGCTTTTCGGTGGATTTCTGCGTTCCACTGTGCTCTAATATTTTCTGGTTAGCTCTTTGGAGAACAGCAATAGCGGTTTCTGCACGTTAGGCTGAGATATGTTAAGTAAGGTTAGGGCAGTTTAGGTCTAGTTCGGCAATCATATCCATGGCTTTCGTGCTACACACTGTTATACGGTGGATCTCTGTACTCTACTCTGCTGTAGCATATTCTGCTTGTCCATGTGGAGGCCAGCAATAGTGCTCGCGGCATGTTAGCTTGAGTTGGGTAGCCTAAGTACATGTTACGTTTGTTTTGGTTATAATATGATAGCTACGACCTTTGCGCTATTCACTGCCATTCTATGGATGCCTGCGCTCTAGATTGCTTTACTTTACTCTGCTCGACCCTGGGGTGCGGAGCAATAATGTTATCGGCAACTTATGTTGAGCGGTGCTACGTTCGGTTAGGTTAGGGTAGGCCTGGTAAGGTTCGGATATCTTTGACTTTGGTGCTATACACTGCTATTCGGTGGAATCCTGCGCTCTACTGCGCTCTAATATTTTCTGATCGGCTCTGGGGAGGACAGCAATGGTGGTTTCGCCACGTTAGGTTGAGTTATGTTACGTTTCGCTAAGATGGGTTAGGCAATGTTCAGAAAGTTTAGCTTTGACTATCGTGTTATACACTGTTTTTCGGTGGATTTCTAGATCCGCTGAGCTCTACTATATTGTTTCGCTCTGGGGCGGCAAGCAATAGAGGTCCAGACACGTCAGTTTGAATTAGGTTACGCTAGCTTACGTTACGTTTGGTCAGGAGATGGTATCTTCGAGTTTTGTGGTATACACTTCTCTACGGTGTATTCCTGCCCTCCACATTGCTCCCATATGATCCGCTTGGCTCTGCGGATACCAGGAATAGTGGTTCCGCACGTTAGGTTGGGACGTATTACGCTTGGTTTGGTTAGGCTCTGTTAGGTTTGGTTCGGATGGCACTGTCTTTGTGGTATACACTGCTATTCGGTGGATTTCTGCGGTCTATAGTGCTCTATTATGTTGTCCTTGGATCTGTGGATGCTAGCAATAGTGGTCTACGCACATTATGTTTAATTAGTCATCGTTTGGTTAGGTTAGGTTTGATCAGGTTAGTTTAGGATACCTTAGACCTCTGTGCTCTAAAATGCAACGCGTTGGGTTTCTCCGCTCTACAGTCCTCTAGTATGTTCTGCTGCGTTCTGTGGAGGACAGCAATACTGATCGCGGTATTTTAAGTTTGGTAAAGTTACGTCGGTCTATGATACGCTTTGTTGGGTCAGGATAGGGCAGCATCGGCTTTTGTGGTATACACAGCGGTCCTTCGGGTATCCGCGCTCTACTCCCCTCTAATCTGCTCTGCTTGGCTGTGGGGTGGACAGCAATAATGGTCTCGGCGCTTCAGGTTGAGTCGTGTCACGTTTGGTTAGGTTAAGGTCGCTAAGCGAGGTCAGGATAGCTCTGTCTTTCGTGCCATACACTGCTATTCGTTGGACTTCTGCGCTCTGCTTTGCTCTACTATGTTCTGCTCGGCCCTGGGGAGGCCAGCAATAGTGGTCGTGGCACGTTAGGATGTGCTATGTTACGTTCGGTTAGTCTCGGTTAGGATAAGCTTGGTTAGGGTGACTTCGACTTTCGTGGAATAAACTGTTATTCGGCGTATTTCTGCGCCCTACATTGCTCTACTGTACTCTGTTCGAACCTGGAGATACCAGAAATAGTGGTCGTGGCACGTTATGTTGTGTTAGGTATCGTTTGGTCACGTTAGGTTTGGTAAGGTTTGGCTGGAACGACCACGGCTTTGTGCTATACACTGCTATTCGCTGGTCTTCTGCGCTCTACTGTGCTCTAATATGTTCTGCTATGCTCTGCGCTGGCCAGCAATAGTGGTCGTGGCACGTTAGGTTCGGTTAATTTGCGTTTGTCTAGGTTAGGTTATGTTTGGTTTGGTCTTGGTAACTATGGTCTTCGTACCATACACTACTATTCGGTGGATATGCCCGCTCTACTACGCCCCGCCATATTCTGCATGGTTCTCGGGAGCCAGCGTTAGTCGTTGCGTCACGATTGGTACAGGCAAGTTACGCTCGCTTTTGCCACGGGTGGCTAGGTTAGCACATTGCAGCTTTGAACTTTGTGCTTTTCATTGCTTTTCGGTGGATTCCAGCGCTCTATATTGCACCAGTAAGCTCTGCTTGGCTCTGGGGAGTCCAGCAATAGTGCTCGCTGCACGTTATGTTGAGCTACGCTACGTTTGCTTAGGCTATGTTAGTTTGGGTTCGGTTCGAATAGCTTTGGCTTCTCTGCTATACACTGCTCTTCGATGGGTTTCTGTGTTCTACATTGCTCTAGCATGCCCCTCCAGGCTATGGGCGGGGGAGGGCCAGCAGAATTGACCTCGGCACGTTAGGCCGAGTTCGGCTACGTTCGGCTGTTTTACGTTTGGTTACGTTAGGTTGCGGTAGCATTGGTTCTTGTGCTATACTCTGCGGTTCAATGGATTTCTGAGCACAACTGTCCTCTTCTAAGTTCAGGTCGGCTACGCGGAAGCCAGCAATAGAGGTCGCGGCACGAAAAGTTGAGTGACCCTGCGTTCGGTTATGTTATATTAGTTTGGTGTATGTACGGATAACGTTGACTTTTCTGCTATACGCTGTCGTTTGATGGATCTCTGTGCTCTTCATTGTTCCAATATGCTCTGCTTGGCACTGGGGAGGACAGCAATGGTGGTCTCGGAAAGATAGAGTGAGTTATGTTACGTTTGGTTTCGTTACGTTTGGTTTGGTTTGGATAGGATAGCTTCGAGCTTTTTGCTATACACTACTGTTCCGTAGATTACTGCGGTCTAATTGAGGAGGCCAGCATTAGCGGTCACTGAATTTTAGGTAGAGTCATGTTACGTTTGGTTATTTCACGATTGGCTAGGTTACGACAGGATAGCCCTGAGTTTTGTGCTACATACAGCTGTTCGGTGGATTACTACGATCTACCGTCGATAAATATTTTCCGCTTGGCTATGGGGAGGAAGGCAATAGTGGTCTCGGAACGATAGGTTTAGTTATGTTACGTTTGCTTATACTACGATTGGTCACTTTAGGATAGGGTGGCTTTGACTTTTGCGCTGTACACTGCTATTCGGTGAACTTCTGCGCTCTACGGTGCTCTAGCATATTCTGCTTGTCTCTGGCGAAGCCAGCAATGGCGGCCGCGGCATGTTGTGTTGAGCTACGCTACGTTCGGTTAGGTTATATTGGTTTGGGTTAGGTTCGGGTAGCGTTGACCTTTCCGCTATGCACTGCGATTGGATGAATTCCCGGGCTCTGCATTGCTCCAGTATGATCTGCTTGTCTATGGGGCGGACAGTAGTGGTGCTGTCGGTACGTTACGTTGGGTTATGCTACGTTTGGCTTCGTCACGTTTGATTAGGTTAGGATACGATGGCTTTGTCTTTTTTCCTATACGCTACTCTTAAGTGGATTACTGTGATCTACTGTGCTCTACTATACTCTGCTTGGCCCTGGCGAGGCCAGCAATAGTTGTCACGGCTCGTTAGGATGAGCAAGGTTACGTTTGGTTAGGTTAGGTTACGATTGGATTCGTTGGGTTAGCTTCGACTTTCGTGCTGTACACAGTTATCCTGTGGCTTTCTGCTTTCCACTGTGCTCAACCATATTCTGCTTGCCCTGGCGATGCCAGCAATTGTTTTCGCGGCATGTTCTGTTGAGTTAGGCTACGTTTGATTGGGTTATGTTCGCTTCGGTTTTGTTTGGTTGGCTTTGACTATTCCGCTTTACACTGCGATTATGTGGACTCCTGAGTTCTACTCTCTTCTTCATTACTATGGACGCCACTGAGGATGCCAGCCATCGTGGTCGCGGCACGTGAAGACGTGTTAGGCTACGCTGGTTATGCTATATTGGCTTGGTTTATGTTTGAATAGCTTTGACTTTCGTGCTACACACTGTTGTCCGGAGCATTTCTGCGCTCTACTGTTCCCTATTATATTCTGCTTGGCCGTGTGGTGGTCAGAAACTGTGGTCTCGGCGCTTTGGCATTAGTTATGTTAGGTTCGGTTATGTGACAAATGGCTGGGTCAGGGTGGGTTCGCTTTGACTTTTGTGCTATACATCGCTTTCCGGTGGATTCCTTCAATCTACTGTGAACTACTATATTCTGCTTGGTCCTCGCGAGGCCAGCAAAGTGGTCGCGGCACGTTATATTGAGTGAGGCTGCGCATGGTTGAGCTACGTTTGCTTGGGGTAAGAGTGGATAGCTTCGACATTTCTGCCATGCACTCCGATTTTATGGATTTCTGCGCTCTACTCTCCTCCAGTATATTCTGCCCGACTCTGTGGAGGCCAGCAATAGTTCCCACGACACGTTAGGATATGTCTGGTTACGCACGGTTACCTTACGACTTGCTGCTCGGAAATGACAGCTTTGAATTTTAGCTACACACTGCTATTCGGTGCATT
>NW_016910826.1:48327-57154 GCF_001483705.2 Eufriesea mexicana
ATTCTGCTTGGCCCTGTGGAGGCCAGAACCAGTTGCCTCGGCACGTTAGCTTGTGCTATGTTACGTTTGGTAAAGCGAAGGTTGGTAATGTTATGATATGGTTGCTTCGACTTTTGCGCTATACACTACTACATGGTGGATTTCGGCGTTGTACTATGCTCTGATATGTTCTGCTCTCCTCTGGCGAGGCCAGTAATAGTGGTCCCGGCACGTTAGTATAAGTCATGTTACGCGTGGTCACATTACGTTTGGTTAGGTTAGGATGGGATAGCTCCGACTCCATACACTGTGCTATTCACTGCTATAGGGTCGATTACGGCGTTCTACTGTGCTCTGACATTTTCTGTTAGGCCCTGGGGAGGACAGCAACAGCTGTCTAGACACGTTATGTAGAGTTATGTTACGTTTCGTTAGCCCAGGTTAGCTTTAATTCGGTTATGTTGGATTTGACTTTCGTGCTATGCAACCCTATTCGACGGATTCCTTTGCTCCACTGTTCTCTAATGTATTCTGCTTGCTCCTGGGTAGGACAGCAATAGTGGTCGGGTCACCATATGTTGGATAATGCTACGTTAGGTTAGGTTATGTTAGTATGGTTTAGGAATGGTTAGCATTGACTTCTCTGCTGTACGCTGCGTCTCTGTGGATCCGGCGCTCCACTCTTCTCTAATATGTTCTACTCGGCTCTGCGGTGGGCAGCAACACCGGCCACGGCACGTTAGGTTAGGTCATGTTACCTTTCGTTATATGGGTATTTGGTTACCGTTTGTTACGTTAGGAGAGTGTAGCTTTGACTTTTTTGCTGCATACTGCAGCTCGTTCCGTTTCTGCGATCTATTGTGCTCTGGTATGTTCAGCCTGGCTCTGGGGAGGCCAGCAGTAGAGTTTCGGCCCGTTACCTTGTGTCGGGCTACGTTTGGTTAGGTTAGGCTATGTCAGGTTGTGTTAGGATATCCACGACTTTTGTGCTACTCGGCAATGCGGTGGCCGCAGTTGCTGACGCGGCACGTTAGCTTGAGATAGGTTACATTTGCTTATGTTACGTTTGGCTACGTAAGTGTAGGAGGCCTCTGGCTTTGTACTATGCACTCATATTCGGTATGCTCCTTCGCTCTACTGTGGTCCAGTAAGCTGTGCTTGGCTCTGCCGAGGCCAGCAATAGTGGTCGCTGCAGGCTATGCTGCGTTATGCTACGTTTGTTGATGATATATTGGTTTTGGTTAGGCTCGTGTAGCTTTGACTTTTCTGCTATACACTATTATACGATGGATTTCTGCGCCCTACTGCGCCCTAGCATTCTTTGCTTGCCTCTGGCGGCGACAGCAATAGCGGTCGCGGCACCTTATGCTGAGCTACTCTACGTTCGGTTAGGTGACCTATGTTTGGGTTATGTCCGGATAGAGCTGACTTTTCTGCTATAACCAGCGATTCGATAAATTTCTTTGCTCTCCATTGCCCTCACATGCTCTGCTTTGCTCTGGGGTGGCCAGCAATAGAGGTCGCGGCACGATAGAATGAGTTAGGTTAAGCTTGTTTATGTTACGGTTGGTTAGGTTAGGACATGTTAGCTTTGACTTTTTTACGGCACAATGCTATTCGGTGGATTTCTGCGCTCTACTATGCTCTAGCACGGTCGGCATGCCTCTGGAGAGTAAAGCAATGGTGGTCCCGTCACGCAAGGTTGAGTTATGTTTCGCACAGCTCTGCTAGGATTGGATAGGCTTGGTTAGCATAGCTTTACTTTTGCGCTGTACAATGCTTTTCCGTATATATCTGTGCACTGCGTTGCTCTACTAGCATCTGGATGTCTCTGGTGGGGCTAGCCATTGTGGTCGTGGCACGTTTTGTTTAGCTGGGTTACGTTTGTTTTGGTGAGGCTTCTTTAAGTTTGGTTAGGGTGGCTTTGGCCTTTGCGCCATGCTCTGCTATTCCGGGGACTTCTGCGCTCTACATTGCTCCACTATACTCTGCTGGACACAAGATAGGCCAGCAATAGTGTTTGTGGCAAGTTAGGCTGAGGTATGTTACGCCTTGTTTGGTCAGGTTAGGATAAGTTCGGTTAAGGTCGCTTTGACTTTCATGCTATACACTGTTATTCGGTGGATTCCTGCCCTCTACAGTGCTCTACGCTGACCTGCTTGGCCTCGCTGCGGCCCGAAGTAGCGGTCGCGGCAAGATAGGTTGAGTTCCAATGCGTCCGGCTACGTTAGGTAACGTAGTGTTAGGATAGGGCAGCTCCGAATTTTGTGATACACACTGCTATTCTATGGACTTCAGCGCACCTCTGTGCGCTCTCACACTCTGCTCGTCTCCGTAGACACCAGTTATAATGCCCTCAGCACGTTGGGTTGAGTTGCGTTTCACTTTGTTATGTTAGGTTTGCCTACCTTTGACAAGGACAGCTTCGACTCTTGCGCTACACACTGGTTTTCGGACGATCTCAGCGTTACAAATTGCTCTGCTATAATCTGCTTAGCCCTAGTGTGGCTAGCAACAGTGGTCGTGGCACGTCAGTTCGGGATACGTTACGTCTGCTTATGCTACGTCTGGTTAGGTTAGGATAGTGTACCCCTGACTTTTGTGCCATACACTGCTATCCGGTGGATTTCTGCGCCCTGATTCTCTCTAGTATGCTCTGCTTGGCGCCGGGGAGGCCAGCAATAGTGTTCCCGGCACGTTCGGATAAGCTATGTTACGTTTGGTTATGTTAGGTTTGGTTAGGTTTTGTTAGGTTATCTCAGACTTTTGTGATGTACACTGCTATTTGTATGCTTTCTGCTTCCTACGGTGCTGTAAGGTGCTCTGCTTTGCGTTGGGGGTGCCAGCGGTAGTGTTCTCGGCAGGTTGCGTTTTGTTATTCTACTTTCGGTTAAGTTGTGTTAGTATGTCATTGACTTTTGTGCTATATGCTGCTTGTTGGTTGCCTTCGGCGCTCTAGTATGCCCCAGTATAATCTGCTTGACTCCGGGGAGGCGAGCAATAATGGTCTCGGCACGATAGGTTAAGTGATGTCGCGTTTGGTTTTACTACGTTTGGACAGAGTAGGATAGGATAGCTTCGACTTTCGTGCTATACACTGTCATTCAGTGGACTTTTGCGCTCTTCGTTGCTCTACTATACTCTGCTCGACTCAGGGGAGGCCAGTAGTATTGGTCTCTGCACGTTAGTCTGAGATAGGTTGCGCTTGACTACAGGGCAGCTTTGACTTTCGAGATGTACAGTGCATGTAGGTTTATTTTTGCGCTCTACATTGCTCTAATAAGCTCTGCTTGGCTCTGGGGCGGCCAGCAACATTAATCTCGGCGCCTTATGTTGAGTTACGCTTCGTTCGGTTAGGCTAGGTTGGGTTACGATATCTTCCCCTTTTTGCTGTACACTGCAATGCGGTGGATTACTGCACTCCACTTTGCTCTAGTTTATTCTACTTGGCTCTGGAAGGCTTGCAATGGTGGTCTCTGCACGTTAGGTTGCGCTAAGCTACGTTCGGTTGTGGTACGTACGGTTATGTCGGGATAGGATGACTTCGACTATTGTGATGTGCACTGTGATTCTATGGATTTTTGCGCATTACTCTCCTCTAATATGTTCTAATCATGAGTGGTCATGGCTGGACAGGATGAGATAGGCTACGTTTTGTTGCGTTACGTATGGTCACGATAGGATAGGGCAGGTCTGACTTGCCTGACTTACACTGCTATACGATCGATTTTTCGGCGCTCTTGAGTGTTCTATTGTGGTCTGCTTCGACCTATGGAAGCCAGCAATAGCGACCGCGTCGGTTATGTTGAATTGAGAGGCGTTTCGCTTGATTTCGCCAGGTTACGTTAGAATGGGTTAGGTTAGGGTATCTTTCACTTTTCTGCTACACATTGCCTTTCTATGGACTTCTACCCTCTACGCTGTTCTAATATGTTCTGCTTGGCTGCAGGGATGCCAGCAGTAGTGCTCTCGGCACGTACGGCTGAGTTTGCCTGCGTTTGGTTATGTTACGGTTGGTTATTGTAGGAGAGGATAGCTAATACTTTTGTGCTGTTCTCTGCTATTAGGCGGACATCTGCGCTATACATTGTTCTACTAAATTATGCTCGACTCTCGGGAGTCCAGCCCTAGTTGTCGCGGCACGTTAGGATGTGTTATATTACGTTTGGCTTGGTTAGGTTGCGTTGTGTCAGGTGAGGATAGCTTCGACTTTTGTGCTGAGCACTGCTGTTCTATGGACTTCTGCGATCTTCTATGCGCTATCGCTCTCTGCTTTTCCCTGCGGACGCCAGGAATAGTGCTCCCGGCACGCTAGGTAGAGTTATGTCACGCTAGGCTATGTCAGGTTTGGCTAGGCATGGTTAAGACAGCTATGGCTTTTGTGTTATACACTGCTATTCAGAAGATTCCAGCGTTCTACGTCGCTCTCCTATACTATGCCTAGCTCTCGTGGGGCCAGCAATGGCGGTCGTAGCACGTAATGTTGGAATACGTCTGCTTGTCTTACGTTTGGTTTCATTTGGAGAGGATAGCTTTGACTTTTTTGCTATGCACTGCTATTCGGCGGCTCTCTGCGCTCTACTGTGCTCCAGCATATTCTCCTTGGCTACGAGAAGGACCGCGGTATTGGTTAGGTTAGATTAGGTTAGGTTAGGTTAGGTTAGGTTAGGATAGTATAGCTTCCACTCTTGTGCTGCACACTGCAATGCGGTGGATTACTGCGATGTGTTGTGCTCTCGTATGTTCTGCTTGTCTCTGGGGAGGTCAGCAACATCGGCCTCGGCACGTTATGCTAAGCTAAGGTGCATTTTGTTATATTACGTTTGAATGGGCAAGGGGAGGCTAGATTTGACCTTTGTGCTATACACTGGTGTTAGATGGATTTCTACACCCTACGTCGCTCTACTGTGCTCTGCTCGACTCTGGGAGGGCCATTAATTGCGGTCTCGGGCGGTTATATTGAATTAGACTCCGTTTGGCTACGTTACGCTAGTTTGTGTTAGGCTTGGATAGATATGACTTTCGTGGTACACATTGATTTTCGGTGGATTTCTACGCTCTACTCTGCTCCACTATGTTCTGCTTGCCCGTGGGGAGACCAGCAATAGTGGTCGCGGCACGAAGTGTTGAGTTAGCGTATGTTTGACTACGCAGAGGTCCACAGATTCGCAGCGTATGGCACAAAAGTCAAAGCTACCCTATCCCTACCTAACCTAACCTAACATAATCGAACGTAACCGAACTAAAACTTACGTACCTAGGACACTACTGCAGGCCTCCACAGAGACAAGCAGAATATACTAGGTAACAGTAGATCGCAGAAACCCGCCGTATTGCAGTGCGTAGCAAGTGAGTCAAGGACAACCAATGCCTACATGAAATAACCCAAATCAGCCACACGTAGCATAGCTCAACGTAACGTGGCGAGACCACAATTCCTGGCCTCCCCATTTCCTAGCAGGATATACTAGAGCGCAGTAGGGTGCATAAATCCACCGAACAACAGAGTATAGCACAAAAATCAAACGAACCCTGCCATAACGTTGCTAAACGTAACATAGCGGCACGTAACAGAACTAAAGCCAACGTGCCGGTGATATTACGGCTGGCCTCCACAGTGCCAAGTAGAACATACTGGAGCACAGGATAGCGCAGAAATGCATCGAATGCCTGTCTATAGCACAAAGCCCAAGGCTATCCTATCCTAACAAAACCAATCGCAAAACAACCGATCGTAACGTGGCTCACTCTAACGTGCCGCGAAAGCTATTGCTGGCACCATAACATCCGAGTGGAACATCTAAGAGAAGAATAGAGCAGTGAAGTCCATGGAATCTCAATGTAAAGCAGAAAAGTCGAAGCTATCCTAACCAAACCTAACCTAACTTAGCCGAGCCGAATGTAATCTAACTAATCCTATCGCGATGAATCCGCCATTGCTGCTCTCACCAGAGCCAAAGAGAACATATTAGATGAGCGTAGAGGGCGGAAGTCCATACAATTGCAATGAACAGCAGAAAAGTGAAAGGTACCCTAACCGAACCCAGACAAACCCAACATAACAGAATGCAACCTTACTCAACCTAGCCCGCCGAGGTCAATATTGCTGGCCTCCGCGGGGAAAAGCGGAATATAGCAGAGCACAGTGGAGCGAAGGTATACACCGAATTGCAGTTTATATCAGAAAAGGCAAAGACTTTCTGACCAAACCTAACCTAACCAAACCTAACCGAGCGTAGCCTAACTTAAGCTAACGTGCCGAGACCACCATTGCTGGCCTCCGCTGAGTCGAACAGAGTACAGTAGAGCTATGTAGAGCCTAGAAATCCAACGAGCAGCAGTGTACAGCATGCAAGTCGTCTGTACCCCGTCCTAACATATTCAAACGCAATACAAGCAAATGTAACATAGCTAAACCCGACGTGCCAGGACCAAGAACGCTGGCCTCCCGAAAGACAAGCAGAAAAAACTAGAGCACGGTATAGCGCAGAAGGCCTCCAAATAACCCTGCATAGCTCAAAAGTCAGAGATATCCTAGCCCAACCTGACCTATTCCAACCTAACCAAACGTATACTAAATAAACCTACCGTGCCGAGTCCACCATTGCTCGCCTCCCGAGGGTCGAGCAGGGTATAGTAGAGGCAAGTATAGCGCCGAAAGCCACCAGAAGGTCATGTATAGCAAAAAGTACCAAGACAACCCAACCTACCAGAGCTAACCTAACCTATCCGAACTTAGAATAACTAAACCTAACGAGCGGAGACCTCCATTGCTGACACCCCCACAACCAAGCCAAACATATTAGAGCACAATAAAGCGCAGAAACCCGCCGAACAACAGTCTGTACCACGAAAGTCAAAGGAATCCTAACCTAACCGTAACCACCATAACCTAACCAAACGTAGCGTAGATCAACATAACGAATCGCGACCACTATCTTTTAACGCCCCAGGGCAATGCAGAATACAGAAGAGCACAGAAGAGCGCAGAAGTGCCCAGAATAACAGTGTATACCACGAAAGTCAAAGCTACCCTTACCTAACACAAACAAACATAACATAACCAAACGTAGAATAAATGAACCTAACGATACAAGACCACCATTTCTGGCCACCCCAGATTCGAGCGGATAAGGGTGGAGCAATGTAGATCGTAGGAATGCACCCAAGTGCAGTGTGTAGCACAAAAGTGCAGGATAACCTACACAAACCTATCCAGACGTAGACTTACCAAACGTAACATAGCACAACTTAACGTGCCGAGACGACTATTGCTGGCGTCCCAAGAGGCAAACAGAATATGTTAAAGCACAGTAGACCCCGAGAGTCCATAAGATAGCTGTGTTGAGCACAAAAGTCATAGCTACACTGACCTAACCCAAAACAACCGAACCCGACCAAACGTAATCTAACCCAGCCTGACGTGCCGTGACTAGTATTGCTGGCCGACAAGGAGTTGAGCGGAGTATAATAGAGGTGAGCGGAGGGCAGAAATAAATATAATCGCAGTCTATAGCAGAAAAGTCGAAGCAATCCATACCAAACCCCAGCTAACATAACATACACAAACGTAGCATATGTCAACCCAACATTGCGAGACCACTATTACTGTCTTCCCCAGAGCCAAGCAGAACATACTGGAGCAGAGTTGATCGCAGGAATCCACCGCATTCCAGTGTACAGCAAAAAAGCGAAAGATATCCTGTCCTAAGCCATACAAACCTAACCAACCCAAACGTAACGTAACCCTCCATAACGCGCCACGGCCGCAGTTTCCGGCCTCACCGGAGCCAATCAAAACATACTAGAGCACAGTAGAGAGCAGACATCCACCGCATTTCAGTGTACAGCACAAGAGTCCAAGGTATCCTATCCTAACCCAAACAAACCTATCCTAACTAAGCGTAACCTAACTATACATAACGCGCAGCGGCCACAGTTTCTGGCCTCCTCAGAGCAAGCCAGAGCATATTAGATCACAGTGGAGCGCAGCAATCAACCGAATGGGAGTATATAGCACAAATTCAGAGCTGCCCTGCCCTAAGCTAGACGAAAGTAGCGTAACCAAGCGCAAGCTATCTACACTTGGCGGCCCAACACCTCTATTGCTGACCTCCGCAGGGCCAAGCACAATATACTACAGCACAGAAGATAACAGACTTCCACGGCGTTTCAGTGCATAGCGCAAAGGTCGAGGATAACCTGAGGTAACCAGACAAAGCCTAACCCAACCAAACGTTGCCTGAGTCAGCATAAAGTTCCAAGGCCACCATAGCTGACTTTAACATAGGCAAGCCGAAAATATCAATTTGTACTGGATCGCTGAAATCCACCGTATAGCAGTGTATATCTCATATGTCACAGTTATCCTATCCTAACCTAACCAAACGTAACTTAACCAAGTGCAACATAATCCATCCTGACGTACCTAGACCACTAGTGCTATTCTTCGCAGTGCCAAGTAGATCATACCGGGGCAAAGTAGAGCGCAGGAATCCACCGAATAGCCGTGTATACCACGAAAGTCATAGCTATCCGAACCTTACTCAGGGAAACATAACCTAGCCAAACGTAGTCTATCTCAACCTAACGCGGCACGCCCAGTATTGCAGAGCTCCACAGACTCAAGCAGAGCATATAACAGCAGAGTCGATCGCAGGAAACCATAGAAACGCAGTGTACAGCAGAAAAGTCGGAGCTACCCGCAACAAACATAACCAATCGTAAAATACCAAAACGTAACCTAACACAACCTAAGGAGACGCTACTGCTATTGCTGGCCTTCCCAGAGCCGTGCAGAGCAGAGTAGAGCGCAGAAATCCACCGAATATCAGTATATAACACGAAA
>NW_016910826.1:57262-73637 GCF_001483705.2 Eufriesea mexicana
CCATTTCTGGCCACCCCAGATTCGAGCGGATAAGGGTGGAGCAATGTAGATCGTAGGAATGCACCCAAGTGCAGTGTGTAGCACAAAAGTGCAGGATAACCTACACAAACCTATCCAGACGTAGTCTTACCAAACGTAACATAGCACAACGTAACGTGCCGAGACGACTATTGCTGGCGTCCCAAGAGGCAAACAGAATATGGTAAAGCACAGTAGACCCCGAGAGTCCATAGGATAGCTGTGTTGAGCACAAAAGTCAAAGCTACACTGACCTAACCCAAAACAACCGAACCCGACCAAACGTAATCTAACCCAGCCTGACGTGCCGTGACTAGTATTGCTGGCCGACAAGGAGTTGAGCGGAGTATAATAGAGGTGAGCGGAGGGCAGAAATAAATATAATCGCAGTCTATAGCAGAAAAGTCGAAGCAATCCATACCAAACCCCAGCTAACATAACATACACAAACGTAGCATATGTCAACCCAACATTGCGAGACCACTATTACTGTCTTCCCCAGAGCCAAGCAGAACATACTGGAGCAGAGTTGATCGCAGGAATCCACCGCATTCCAGTGTACAGCAAAAAAGCGAAAGATATCCTGTCCTAAGCCATACAAACCTAACCAACCCAAACGTAACGTAACCCTCCATAACGCGCCACGGCCGCAGTTTCCGGCTTCACCGGAGCCAATCAAAACATACTAGAGCACAGTAGAGAGCAGACATCCACCGCATTTCAGTGTACAGCACAAGAGTCCAAGGTATCCTATCCTAACCCAAACAAACCTATCCTAACTAAGCGTAACCTAACTATACATAACGCGCAGCGGCCACAGTTTCTGGCCTCCTCAGAGCAAGCCAGAGCATATTAGATCACAGTGGAGCGCAGCAATCAACCGAATGGGAGTATATAGCACAAATTCAGAGCTGCCCTGCCCTAAGCTAGACGAAAGTAGCGTAACCAAGCGCAAGCTATCTACACTTGGCGGCCCAACACCTCTATTGCTGACCTCCGCAGGGCCAAGCACAATATACTACAGCACAGAAGATAACAGACTTCCACGGCGTTTCAGTGCATAGCGCAAAGGTCGAGGATAACCTGAGGTAACCAGACAAAGCCTAACCCAACCAAACGTTGCCTGAGTCAGCATAAAGTTCCAAGGCCACCATAGCTGACTTTAACATAGGCAAGCCGAAAATATCAATTTGTACTGGATCGCTGAAATCCACCGTATAGCAGTGTATATCTCATATGTCACAGTTATCCTATCCTAACCTAACCAAACGTAACTTAACCAAGTGCAACATAATCCATCCTGACGTACCTAGACCACTAATGCTATTCTTCGCAGTGCCAAGTAGATCATACCGGGGCAAAGTAGAGCGCAGGAATCCACCGAATAGCCGTGTACACCACGAAAGTCATAGCTATCCGAACCTTACTCAGGGAAACATAACCTAGCCAAACGTAGTCTATCTCAACCTAACGCGGCACGCCCAGTATTGCAGAGCTCCACAGACTCAAGCAGAGCATATAAGAGCAGAGTCGATCGCAGGAAACCATAGAAACGCAGTGTACAGCAGAAAAGTCGGAGCTACCCGCAACAAACATAACCAATCGTAAAATACCAAAACGTAACCTAACACAACCTAAGGAGACGCTACTGCTATTGCTGGCCTTCCCAGAGCCGTGCAGAGCAGAGTAGAGCGCAGAAATCCACCGAATATCAGTATATAACACGAAAGTCAAAGCTATCCGAAGCTAATCCAAACTAACCTAACCTAACCAAACGATGGCTAACCTGGCCCAACGTGCCGAAACCACCATTGCAGGCCTCCACAGAGACATGCAGAGCATATTAGGGCACAGCAGAGCGCAGAAATACCCCGCATATCAGTGTATAGCAGAAAAGCTTATGCAACCCATACCAAACTTAGCCTAACCCAACCTAACCGAATGCAACCTGTCTAAACATAACGTGCCGCGACCAGTATTGATGACCTTCCCGGAGCAAAGCAGAAAATGCAGGAGCACTGTAAGGCGCAGAAATCCACCTAATAGCAGACCATACCTCCAAAGTAGAAGCTACACACTCCTAGCCTGCCCAAACGTAATACAACCAAACATAGCATAACACAACATAACATGCCGCGAATTGTATTGCCGGCTTCCACAGAGCCAAGCAGAAAACGTTACTGGAGGGTAGAACGCTGAAATACATAGAGGCGCAGTGTATATGAGGAAAGTCAAAGCTACTCAAGCTGAACCCAAGCAAAGACAACGTAAGCAAACATAGCCTAACTCACACTATCGTGCAGAGACTATGATTGCTGCACTCCTCAGAGCCAAGGAGAAAATACTAGAGCGCAGTAGAGCGCAGAATTCCACAGAAATGCTGTGTAGGGCGCAAAAGTTAGGCTATCCTATCCAAATTTAGCCTAAGCCAACCTAACCGAACGTAACATGACTAAACATAGCGCGCCGAGACCACTAATGCTGGCCTTCTTACGGACAAGCTGTACATATTAGGGCACTGTAGGGTGCACAGGTCTACCGAATAGCGGACTATAGAATTCAGGCTAAAGCAATCCTCTCCTAACTTAGCCAGTGGTAACATAATCAAACGCAGCATAATTCAAGAGCCAAGCTGGACATACTGGAGGACAGCAGAGCGCAGAAATCCACCGAATAGCAATGTGCAGCCCAAAGTTAAAGCTATCTTGACCAAACATAGCCTGAACCGACGTAACCGAATGTAACCTGACTAAACATAACGTGCCGAGGGTACTATTGCTGGCCTTGCCAGAGCCATACTAAAATATTAGAGCATTGTAGGGCTCAGAAATCCGCCTAATAGCAGACCATAGCTTCAAGTCAATGCAACCCTCACCTAGCTTAACCAATGGTAACACAACCGTACGTAACTTAATTCAGCATAACGTGCCGAGACCACTATTGCCGGGATTCCCAGAGGCAAACTGAAGATATTAGAGCACTGTAGGGCGCAGAAATCTGCGTAATAGCAGGCTGTATCACTAAATTCGCAGCCATGCTCTCTTAACACAACCAACCTTAACATTACCGAACGTAACATAACACAGCCTAACGTTCCGGGGCTGCTATTTCTGGCCTACTTAGAGCCAAGCAGGAGACATTAGTGCAGAGTGGAACGCAGAAAACGATAGAATCGCAGTGTATATCAGAATACTCAAACCTGCCCGAACCTAATCCAAACCAACACAAGGTATCCAAGCATAGCATAACCCAACATAACGTGCCCAGAAAGCTATTGCTGGCCTACCCAAAGCCAAGCAGGACATTCAGGAGCACGGCAGAGCGCAGAAATCCATCGCATAGCAGTGTGCAGCTCAAGAGTTAAATATATCTTGACCAGACTTAACCTGATCCATCCTAACCCAACATAACATGACTAATCATAAGGAGCCGAGACCACTGTTGCTGGCCTTGCCAGAGCCAAGCTGTTAACATTGGACCACTGTACAGCGTAGAAATCCGCCTAATAGCAAACCATAGCAATAAAGTCTCAGCTATCCTCTCTTAACCTAACCAAACGTAAAATGACCAAGCGTATCCGGACGCAACCTGGCGTTCCGCGACCACCGTTGATGTCCTCCACAGAGTTAAGCGGAACACGTTACTGGAGAGTAGAACGAAGAAAGAAATATAATAGCAGTGTCTATCTGAAAAGTCCTGGCTACCCATTCCTACCCCAAACAAATGTGTCATTACCAAACATAGCCTGACCCACCCTGACGTGCCGATACCACTATCGTCGCCCTCCCCTGAGCCAAGCAGGTCATAGCAGAGCACAGTAGAACGCAGAAATCCACCGAATAGTAGTGCACAGTACAAAAGTTAACGCTACCCTGACAAAACATAGCCTAACCCAACCTAACTGAACGTAACGTAACTCAACGTAACGTGCCGATAGCATTACTGCTGGCCTTCCTAAAGTCGAACTGCACATATTAGGGCAGTGTAGTACCGCAGAGATCCACCTGATAGCAGACTATAGCGCTAAGGCCAAAGCTACACTCTCTTAAATTAAGAAACCGTAACATAACAGAACATAACGTAGCTCAACCTGTCGTGCCACGAGCACTATCGCTGGCCCACACAGAGCCAAGTAGAAGGCATTAGTGGAGTGTTGAACGCAGAAATCCGTATAATCGGAGAGTACATCAGGATATTCAAAGCTACCATAGCCAAATCAAAGCAAACGGAACACAAACAAGTACTGCCTAACCAAACCTAGCCTGCGGAGAACGATATTGCTGCCCACTTCAGAGCCGAGCAGGGCATAGTAGAGCGCAGTAGATCGCAGAAACCCAACGGATGGCTGTGTACAGTACAAAAGTTAAAGGTACCCTAACAAAACTTAGCCTAACCCAACGGAACCGAACGTAACGTGACCAAATACATCGTGCTGAATACACTGTTGCTGGCCTTCCCAGAGCGAGGCTGAAAATATTTGAGCACTTTAGGGCGCAGAAGTCGACCTAATAGCACACAATAGCATAATGTCAGACCTACCCTTTCCTAACCTAACCAAACGTAAAATAATCAAACCTAACCAATCCCAAGCTAACGTACCGAGACCACTATCGCTGGCCTCTCCAGAGCATGGCAGGGCACATTAGTGGAGTGTAGAGTCCTGAAATCCATAGAATCGAAGTGTATATCAGAAAAGTCGAAACTACCAATGCCTAACGCAAACTAACACAACATAGCCAAGCATAGCCCAACTCAAGCTAAAGAGCCGAGACCGCGATATCTGCCCTCCTGAGAGCTATGTAAGGAACGGTATAACACAGTGGAGCGCAGAAATCCAACGATTAGCAGTGTACGGCACAAGAGTTATTGCCACCCTGACCAACGTTAGCCTAACTCAACCTAACCAACCGTACACTGGCTCAGCATAACGTGCCGAGACCGCTATTGCTGGCATTCCCAGAGCAAAGCTGAAAATATTAGAGCAGATTTGTGCACAGAAATCCACCTATATGACTATAGCGCAAGAGTCAAAGCTGCACTCCCCTAGCCTAACCATCCGTAGCATATCCGAGTGTAACATAACTCAATCTAACGTGCCGCGATCGTCATTTCTGTCCTCCCCGGAGCTAAGCGAAACACGTTAGTGGTTAGTGGAGCGTAGAAATACATAGAATCGATCAGTATATGAGAAAAGTCAAAGCTACCTAGGCCTAACCAAGACCAACAGGGCATACCCATACTTAGCCTACCACAACCTAACGTGCCGAAACCGCTAGTGCTGCCCCCCCCCCCCACAGACGAGTATGACATACTACAGAACAGTAGAAGTCAAAAGTCCACCGAATAGCATTGTACAGCGCAAAAGTTAAAGCTACCATAACCGATATTAGCCTAACATAACATGACAGGACGGAACCTGACTCAACATAACGTGCTAACACCACTATTGCTGTCCTCCCCGGAGGCAAGCTGAAAGTATTGGAGAACTGTGCGGCGCAGAGTTCCACCTAATAGCAGACTATAGCGCCTAAGTCAAAGGTATCCTCTCCTAACCTAACCAATCGTAACATAACCAAACGTCACCTAACTCAACTTAACGTTCCGCGACCACTATTGCTGGCGTCCCCGGACCCAAGCTGAAAATATTAGGGCAGAGTAGGGTACAGAGTTCCACCTGATGACATACTATATCACTAAGGTCAAAGCAACCCTCTCCTGACCTAACCAAGTGTAACATAGAAACGTTACCTAACGCAACCTAACGTGCCGCCACCACTATAGGTGAGTTCCCGAGAGCCAAGCAGAACAAATTAGTTGAGGGTAGAACGCAGAAATTCACAAAATCGCAGTGTATATCAGGAAAGTCAAAGCTATCCGATCCTAACCCACACCAACATACCATAGACAAAAATAGCATAACACAATCTAATGTGCCGCGACCGTTATTGCTGCCCTCCCCGTATCCATGAAGGACACACTGGAGCAGAGTAGAACGTAGAAATACACCAAACTGCAGTGTACAGCACAAACGTTAAGGCTATACTGACGAAACATAGCCAATCCCAGCCTAACCGAACATAACTTGGCGCAACATAACGCGCCGTGACCACTGTTGCTGGCCTACCGTAGCCAAGCTGAAAATATTATTGCACTGTGGGCGAAGGTATCCACCTATTAGCAGACTATAGGGCTAAAGTCAATGCTGTCCTCCCGCAATCTAATCAACCGTACCATAGCCAAATGTATCCTAACTCAACCTAACGAATCGCGGCCACAATTGCTGGCCTCCGCTTAGCCAAGCAGAGCACACTAGTGGAGAGTAGAATGCAGCGATCCATAGAATCGCTGTGTATCTCAGAAATGTCACAGATACCTAAGCCTAACTAAACCAAATTGCGCACAGCCAAACAGACACTGTATCAAACTAACGTACCGAAACCGCCATTGCTGCGCCCCCAGAGCCAAGCAGGACATACTAGAGAAGAGTGAAGCGCAGAAATACGTCTGACAGCAGTGTACATTGCAAAAGTTAAGCATATCCTAACCAAAGATACACAAAACCCAACGTAACCAAAAGTAACGTAGCACAAAATACCGTGCCGAGGCTTCTATTGCTGACAATCCCAGACCCTAGCTGAAAATGCTAGAGCGCCGTGGGGCGCAGAAATCCGCCTAATAACAGACTATAGCACTAAAGTCAAAGCTATCCCCTCCTACCAGCGTGCCGTAACGTAACCAAATATAACTTAACTCAGCCAGACGTGCCGCGATTACAAGTTCTGGCCTGCTCAACGCCAAGCAGAACACTTAAGTGGAGAGTAGAACGAAGAGATCCATATAGTCGCAGTGTATATGAGAATGGTCAATCCTACCTAAACCTAACCCAAACCAACCGAGAGTATCCAAACGTAGCCTAAATCGATCTAGCGAGCCGAAACAGCTACTGCTGCCCCCCACCCCACTCCGCCGATACAAGCAAGACATGCTAGATCACAGTAGAGCGCAGAAGCACAACGAGTAGCTGTGTACAGCCCAAAAGCTGAAGCTGTCCAAACCAAACTTTCCCGAGCCCAACCTAACTGAAGATAACCTGACTCAACGTTACGTGCCGTGGCCAATGTTGCTGGCCTTTCCAGAGACAAGCTGAAAAGGTCAGTGCGCTCCGGGGCGCGGAAATTCACCTTATAGCAGTCCACACCATTAAGGTCAAAGCCATCCTCTCCTAACGTAGCCAAACTCAAACAAACATGCCGCAACGATAATTGCTAGCCTCCACGGAGCCAAGCAGAACACAGTAGTGGAGAGTAGGAGGCAGGTATCCTTAGAATTATGGTGTATATAAGAAGAGACAAAGCTACACAAACCAAACACGAACCAACAGAACATAGTCAAGCGTAGTCTAACTCAACCTAATATGCCGAGACAGTGAGTGCCGCCCTCCCAAGTTACAAGCAGGTCATATTAAAGGACAGTATAGCGCAGAAGTTCACTGAACCTCAGTGTACAGGACAAAGTTAAAGCTGCCGTAACCAAACTTATCCTAACCCAACATTACCGACCCCAACATGACTCAACATAACATGCCGAGACAACTGTTGCTGTGCTTGCCAGAGCCAGGCTGAAAATATTTGTGCACTGGCGGAAGCAGAAATCTACCTAACAGCTGACTATAGCGTTGAAGTCAAAACTATTCTCTTCTGTCCTAACCGATGGTAACATAAGGAAACGTAACATAACGCAACCTAATGAGCAGCCGCCGCTGTAGGTTGGCTCCCGGGCGCCAAGCAGAACACATTAGTGGAGAGTAGGACGCAGAAATGCGTAAAATTGCAGTGTATACCAGGAAGGTCAGAAATACACAATCCTAACCCACACCAACAGAACATAAACACACATAGCATAACACAACCTAACGTGCCGAGACCGATATTGCTGCCCTCCGGGGAGCCAAGCAGGTCATGCTAGAGCACAGTAGAGCCCAGAAGTCCACCGAATAGCAGCGTATAACACAAAAGTCAAAGCGAACCTAACCAAACGTAGCATAACGTAACCTATCCAAACGTAACCCAGCACAGCCTAACGTGTCTGTGCCACTATTACTCACCTACCCAGAGCAAAGCAGGACATATTAGAGCACAGTAGAGCGTCGGAATTCACTGAATAGTAGAGTATAGCACAAAAGTCATGGCCATCCTGGCCAAACCGAACCAAACCTAACATAGCAAAACGTAACAAGTCTAAACCTATCATGCCACGACCGCCGTTGCTGGCCTCCCCAGAGTCGAGTAGGGTATAGGAGAGCAACGAGCAGCAGTTACATCCGCCGAATAGAAGCGCTGGACTCCGCAGCGCCAAGTAGAGAATATTAGTGCACAGTAGAACACAGAAATCCTCCGAATAGTAGTGTATGGCCCAAAAGTCGAAGCTATCCTATCCTAACCTTTCCAAACGTAACATTAGCAAACCCGGCACAGCAAACCCTATCGTGCCACGACCACTATTGCTAGCAAAGCTTAGTAAAGCACAGTAGAGCGCAGAAAGCCACCAAATAGGAACGTATTGCACAAAAGTCAAAGACATTCTAATTTAGCCAGACAAAACCTAACATATCCAAACGTAGAACAGCTAAACCTAACTAGTCAAGACCACTATCGCTGGCCTCCCCAAAGCGAAGCAGAACAGGTTAGGGCACTGTAGGGCGCAGAAGATCACGGAAGAGCAGTGTATAGCACAAAAGTCAAAGCCATCCTGACCAACCATAGCCTAACCTGAGCTAACAAATCGTAACTCAACTCAACCAATCGTGCCAGGACCTCCATTGCTGGCCTCCACAGAGACAAGGAGATGACAGTAAAGCAACGCAGAACGCAAATATCAAACGAATAGCCGTGTATAGCATAAAAGTCAAAGCCGTCCCTATCAACGTAACGTAACCCAACAAAACCTGCCACGTCAGATGTTTCTGGCCACCACATGGCCAAGCAGATGCTAGTGGAGCTATACAGTGCACATGTATCTACCGAACAACAGTGTATACCACAAAAGTAAAAGCTACCCTAACCAAACCTATCCTAGCCTAGCGAAACCATGCGTAACCTAACTCAACCTAGCCTGAGAGGACCACCATTGCTGGCCTCTCCAGTGCCGAGCAGAGTACAGTAGTGCAACGTGGAGCGCAGAAATCCACCAAATAGCAGTGTATAGCACAAGAGTCTAAGCTACCTTGTCCTAACTTAACCAAGCGTAACATAATCGAGCGTTGCTTAACTCAAAGTAACGCGCCGAGGCCACTACAGCTTGCATCCACATAGCCAAGCAGAATATGCAAAGCGCAGTTGATCGCAGTAATCAACCTCATTGCAGTGTGTAGCACAAACGTCAAATATGTCTTAAGCTAACCTGTCCTAACCTAACCTAACCGAACGTAGCCTAACTAAGCATAACGTGCCGAGAATACTAATGCTGGACTCCGCAGAGTCAAGCAGAGCATATTAGAGTAATGTAGGGCGCGGAGATCCACCGAATAGCGGTGTATAGCTTAAAAGTCGAAGCTTCTCTATCATAACATGACCAAACGTAACATAACCAAGTGTTATCTATCTCATCCTAGCGTGCCGAGACGACTATTTCTGGCCTCCCCGGAGCCAAGCAGAACATTCTAGAGCACAGTAGATCGCAGAATACCGCCAAACGGCAATGCAAAGCATAAATGTCAAACGCAACAAAACCGAGCCGTGCCTAACGTAACCTATCCAAACTTAGAGTAACTAAACCTAACGTGCCGCGACCACTATTACTGGCTTCCACGGATGCAAGCAGAATTTGGTTGAGCACAGTAGACCACACAGGTGCATAGGGTGGCAGTGTATAGCACGAAGGTCAAATGCATCCTAACCTAACCCAAACAATCTTAACCTGACTAAACGGAACCTGACACAGCCTAACGCGCCGCGTTCTCAATTTCTGGAATTCCCAGCGCCAAGTAGAGAATATTAGAGCCCAGTAGAGCGCAGAAATCCAACGGATGGCAGTGTACAGCACAAAAGTCAAACCTATCCAAGCCAGACCTAACTAAACCAAACCTAACCAAACGTAATCTAACCCAACCAATCGTGCGGTGACCAGTGCTGCTGGACTCCACAGAGCAAAGCAGAACATTTGGAGTCGAGTAGAGCGTCGAATCAGATATGCCGCAGGGTGTAACAGAAATGTGAGGGATAATAAAATCTGTTCCAAACAAACGTAACATAACCAAACGTGACGTAATTCAAGCTAATGTGCAGCGGCCACTATCTCTGCCCTCCCAAGAGCAGAGCAGAGAATATGAGAATAGAGCAGAGCGCAGAAATCCAACGAAAAGCTGATTATACCACAGAAGTCAAAGATATCCCAGCCTAACATAGCAACATTTAATATAACCAAACGTAACCTAACTTAACCTAACCTGCCGGGAGCACTACTCCTGGCGCCAACGGAGACAAGCAGAGTGTGATAGCGCACAAGACCATTCAGTATCACCGTGTAGCACAAAAGCCTGGGCTATAAATACCAGAACCAACCTAACGAAACCAAATCAAACATAACCTATCACAAGCTATATTGCGGAGACCAGTAATGCTGGCCTCCACAGAGCCAAGCAGGACATATTGGAGTATAGGAGAGAGACGAAATTCGTAGGTCGCAGAGTAAAGCGGAAAGCTCAGTGCTAACCAAATCTGGTCCAAGCAAACATAACATAACCAAACGTGAACCAATTCAAGCTAATGAGCCGCGGCCGCAATCTCTCGTCACCCAAGAGCAAACCAGAGCATACGAGATCACAGTAGAACACAGAAAACCACCGAAAGGCGGTTTGTACCAAAAAAGTCAAAGATATCCCAGCCTAACCAAACCACACATAACAGAAACAAACGTAACCGAACCTAACCTAACGAGCCAGGACCACAATCGCTGACATCACCAGAGCTTATCAGAATATACTAGAGCACAGTACTGAGCAGAAGTCCGCTGCATTGCAGTGCAAAGCACAAAAGTCAAACAAACCCTACCCCAACCTAACCAAGCGTGGCATAATCAAACGCAGCATGACACAAACCAACGCGACGCGGAAACTATTTCTGGCTTCCCCAGCGCAAAGCTGGGAATATCAGATTGCAGAAGAGCTCAGAAATCTACCGAATAGCAATGAATATCACAAAAGTCATAGTTATCTTAGCCTAACATAGCCAAGCATAGCATAACCAACCTACCCTACCCCAACATAACGTGCCGAGGCCACTATTAGTTGGCTCCCCAGAGCAAACCGGAACGCATTAGGGCACAGTAGACGGCTGAAATACACCGAATAACAATGTATAGCACATAAGTCGAAGCTACCCTATCCTAACCTAACCAAGCGTAACATAACCGAACTCAACATGTCCGAGACTATCGTGCCGAGAACAATAATGCTGGTATCCCCATAGCCAAGTAGAATAAGCTAAAGCGCAGTAGAGCGCAGAAATCGCCCGAATAGCAGTGTGTAGCACAAAAGTCGAAACTACCCTGTCCAAACACAACCAAGCGTAACATCAGTAGACGTGTCGTAACCAAACCTTACGCGCCACGACCGCTATTGCTGGCCTCGCGAGAGCTAGAAGAGCAGTGTGTAACGCGGAAATCATCCGAACAGCAGTCTGTAGCACGCAGGTCAAGTATAACATAACCAAGCCAGCCAAATCTAACATAACCACGGATAATCAAACACGACATAACGTGCCGCGAGCACTATTCCTGGTTTCCACAGAGACAAGCAGAGTGTGATAGCGCACAGAAGTGCGCAGAAGTCCATAGAATAGCAGTGTGCAGCACAAAAGTCAAAGCTACCCTAATCTAACACAACGAAACCAAATATAACCGAATGTAATATAACTCAACCTAACGTGCGGCGACCACTACTGCCGCCATACGAGAGTCGAGCAGGGCATAGTAGTGCATTGTAGAGCGCTGGTGTCCACCGAACAGCAGTGTATAGCCCATAAGTCAAAGGCATTCTACCCTAACCAAACCAAACAAAAGAAGGCAGAGCGTAGCCTAACACAGCCAGTCGCGCCTAGACCACTATTGTTGACTTGGCCAGAGCAATACACGACATACTAGACCACTGTAGAGCGCAGAAAGCCGCCGCATTGAAGTGTAAAGCAGAAAAGTGGAAGGTATCCTAACCTAACCCGTCGTAACCTAACACAGCCGAGTGTGAACAATCCCAACCAAGCGTATCTAGCCCACTGTTGCTGGCCTCCCCATCACCAAGCAGGACATAATAGAGGAGTGTAGAGCGCAGTTGCCCATAGAACGGCAGTTTATAGCACGAAAGTCAAAGATATCCCAACCTAACACAAACAAACCTAGCCTAACCAAACGTAACATGATACAACCTAACGGGCCGCGGCCACAATTTCTGGAATTCCCATAGCAAAGCAAGGAATATCAGATCACAGTAGAGCGCAGAAATCCAGCGAATAGAAGTTTATAGCACAAAACTCAAAGGTATCCTATCCAAACGTAACAAAGCGTATCATAACCAAACGCACACTATCTCAACCTAACGTGCCGAGACCACCACTGCTGGCCTCCGCAGCGCCATGCAGAGCATATTATAGCGGAGTAGTGTGCAGAAATCTAACGAACAGCAGTGCATAACACAAAAGTCGAAGTCGTCCTGATCAAATTTAACCTTACCTAACCTAACGAAACGCAGCCTATCTCAACCAAACCTGCCATGACCGTTTTGCTAGCCTCCTCAGATTCAAGCAGATACGAGTAGAGCAGTGCAGCGCACAGATATCGACCGAAAAGCAGTATATGGCACAAATGTCAAGGCTCTGCTGACCTAACCTAAGCAAACTCAACGTAGCCAATCGCATTCTAGCTCAACCTATCCTGCCGGAACACTATTACTGCCGTCCCCATGGTCTAGCAGAGAACAGTAGAGCAGTGTAGATCGTAGAAATTCTACGAATAGCGATGTATAGCACAAAAGTCAGGGCTATCCTATACAAATCTAACCAATCGTAGCATAAGCAGACTTAACGTAATCCAACCTGACGTGACACGAAGGCCAATGCTGGGCTCACAAGAGCTAAGCAGAGGATAGCAGCACAAGGTAGAACGCTGGAATCGTACGAATAGCAGTGTATAGCAAAAAAGAAAGAGTTATCCTAACCTGACATGACCTACAAGAGCCTAACCAAACGTAACCAATCCGAACCTAACGTACCTAGACCACAATTGCTGGCATCTACATCGACAAGCAGCGCACATTAGAGGTGAGTAGAGTGCAGAGGTACATAAAATGCCAGTGTATAGCACGAATGTCAAAGAAATCCTTACCACAGCCAAACAAACCTAACTAAATCAAATTTAAACTAACGCAACCTAACGCGCCGCGGCCACTATTTCTGGATTTCCCAGAGAAAAGTAGGGAGAGCTAGGTCACAGTAGAGCGCAGATATCAGCCGAATAGCAGTGCACAGCACGAAAGTCAAAGCCACCCTGTCCTCACATAAACGAACGTAACAAAGCCAAACGCAACATGACACAACATAACGTGCCCAGACAACTATTGCTGACCTCACTAAAACAAAGCAGATTAGAGCAGAATAATATGGAACGCCGAAATCATCCGAGTAACGGTGTATATCGCAAAATTCGGAGCCATCCTTACCAAACGTAGCCAAACATAGTCTAACCAAGCGCAACGTATCACAACCTAACGTGCTGAGAGCAGTATTCCTGGCGCCCACAGAGATAAGCAGAGCGTGGTAGCGCAAAGAAGTGCGCAGAAGTTCATAGAACTGGAGTGTGTAGTACAAAAGTCGGAGCTCTCCTAACCTAACACCACGAGACCTTACCTAGCGAAATGTAATGTGACTCAACCTGCCGTGCCGCGACCACGACTGCTGGCCGCCGCGAGGTCAAACGGAATAGTGCAGTGTGCATTAGAGGGCACGAATCCACCGAATAACAGAGTACATCACGAAAATCAAAGGTATACCTTCCTACCCTAACCAAACCTAACCTAACCAAGAGTCATCCAACACAAAAGAAATTGCCGCGATCACTATTGCCGGCATCCCTGGCAATGCAGAGCATATTAGTGGAGTGTAGGGCGCAGAAACACATAGAATCGCAGGGCATGGCAGAAAAATCAAAGGTATCCAAATCTTACCCATGCTAACGTAAACTGGCCAAACGTAACCTAACTCAACCTAACATGCCGCGGCCACCATTTCTGGCCTCCACAGGAACAAGCAGAACTTACCAGAGGATATAAGGGCGCAGAAATCCATACAACAGCACTGCGCAGCAGAAAAGTCATTGATATCCAAACCGAAAGCAATCTAACATAACCTAACCGAAGGTAGCCAAACACAAAGGAACGTGCCGCAGCCACTATTTCCGGCCTCTCCAGTGTAAACCAGATTAGGTTAGAGCGAAGTGGAGGGTAGGAACCCACCGAATAACTGCGTATTGCATAAAGGTCAATGATATCCTGACCTAACAAGACCGAACCTAACCTAACCGAACATAACATAACTAAGCCTAACGTGCCGCCACCACTATTGCTGACCTCCGCAGAGACGAGCGGAACATACCAGAGAACAGTAGACCGCAGAAGACCGCCACATTGCAGCGTACAGCACAGAAGTCAAACACATCCAAGCCATAGCTGGGCTAACCTTTATTAACCGAACGTGGCCAGCTCAACACGTCGTGCCGAGACCACTATTGCTGGCCTCCCAGTGCCGGGCAGAAAATAGTAGAGAACAGTCGAGCGCAGAAATCCATATGGTCGCAATGTACAGCAGAAGAGTCGAAGATATCAGGAACTACCCCTAGCTAACGTAACCTAACCAAACGTAGCATAACTGAAAGTAACGCGCCGCGACCACTATTGATGTCTTCCGCAGGGCCATGCAGGATATAGTAAAGCACAGTTGAATGCAGATATCCGCAGAATGGCATTATACAACACAAAAGATAGAGCTGTCCTGTCCTAATATAACCAATGGTTAAGGAGCCAAACGTAATATAACGCTGCGCATCGTGCCCCCGCCAAGATTGCTGGCCTCGCCAGAGCCAAGCAGAACAAATTAGAGGAGAGTAGGGCGCAGAAATCCATATAGTCGCTGTGTACAGCGGAAAGGTCAAAGGTATCCGTACCTAGCCTAAACTAACGTGACCTTATCTAACGTAATAAGGCTCAACGTAACGTGCCGCGACCACTATTGCTGGCCTCTCCGGGGTCCAACAGATTAGAGTAACGCACAGTAGACCGCGGAAATCCACCGCATACCACGAAAGCCAAATCTATTCAAACATAGCCAAGCTAACACAACGTAGCCAAACGTAACCTAACAAATCCTAACGGGCTGAGACCACAGTTACAGTCCGGAGTCGAGTAGCGTATAGTAGATCAACGTGGTGCGTAGAAATCCACCTGATAGCCGTGTATAGCAGAAATGTCAAAGATACCCTATCCCACGATATCCAAACGTAGTATAACCAAACGCATACTAACTTAAGCTAAGGTGCCGAAACTACAATTGCTGGCCTACACGGAGCCAAGCAGAATACACTAGATCATAGTGGAACGCGGATAGCCACCAAATAGCAGAGTATAGCACTAAAGTCAAGGATATCCTGACATAACCTGTCCGTATCTAACCTAACCGAACGTATAATAACTAAACGGAACGAGCCGAGACCCCTACTGCTGGCCTCGCCAGAGCCAAGCACGACATATATCCCTACTGCTGGCCTCGCCAGAGCCAAGCACGATATATCAGAGCAGAGTAGAGCGCAGGAACCCACGGAATAGGATTATATATCACAAAAGTAAAAGCAAAGTAGAGCGCAGGAACCCCCGGAATAGGATTATATATCACAAAAGTAAAAGCCATCGTAACCAAACGAAACCAATGGTAACCTAGCCAAACGTAACACAACACAACCTAACGTGCCGAGAGCACTATTGCCGGCCTCTCCAGCGCCACGCAGTGCATACTAGAGGAGAGAAGGGCGAAGAGGTCAATGAAATGTCAGTGTATTGCACGAAAGTCAAAGAAAACCTGACCTAACCCAAACAAACCTGACCGAACCGAACGTAACCTAACTCGACCTAACGCGCCGCGGTCAACATTTCCGGCATTCCCAGATCTTAGCAGGTAATATGAGATCGCAGTAGTGGGCAGGAATCCACCGAATAGCAGTGTACAGCACAGAAGTCAATGCTATCCTAACCCAACACTACGAAAGCCAACATAACCAATCGTACTCTAACACAAACTGTCTTGCGGCGGCAACTATTGCTGGC
>NW_016910827.1:0-336 GCF_001483705.2 Eufriesea mexicana
CTTTCTTGCATAAATAAGGAGGTAAGATTCTATTGGCGTGCTGTAGCCATTGCAATGCTATAGATTCTGGCTTGAAAATACAATTTTATTAACATTTTCGACTAATATCGTGGTGAGCTAACTTTCTTGAATAAACAAGGAGGAAAGATACTATTGGCGTGCTATAGCCATTGCGGTGCAATAGAATCTGTCTGGATAATTCAATTTCATTAACATTTTTGACTAATATCGTGCTGAGTTAACTTTCTTGGGTATATCAGGAGGAAAGATATAATTGGCGTGCTGTAGCCATTGCAATGCTATAGATTCTGTCTTGAAAATTCAATTTTATTGATA
>NW_016910828.1:0-22803 GCF_001483705.2 Eufriesea mexicana
TTGCTTAGGCTAGGATATGTTTGGCTTGGAAACCTTTCGCTTTTGTGATATACACCGCTATTCGGACAATTTCCGCTCTCCACGTTACTCTAGTGTATCCTGCTTGGCTCTGGGCGGACAGCAGCAGGTGTCTCGTCACGTTAGTTTGAGTTAGGTTAGGTTTGGTTACGTTAGGATAGTTTGGGTTATGTTCGGATAGCTCCGACTTTTATACAATGTACCGCTAATTTAGGGACTTCTGCCATCTACCTGCCTCGAATATGTTCGGCACGTTTCCGGCCAGCAGTAGTGGCCGCGGCACGCTATGTTGAGCTTTGTTACTTCCGGAAAGGTTTGACTATCATGTGTTTGGATAGGGTAGCCTCGACTTTTGTGCTATACAGGGCTATTCCATGGTTTCTGCGCCCTGCTCTTTTATAATATGTCCTGCTTGGCTCCGGTGAGGCCAGACATACTGGTCGCGGCACGTTAGGTTTTGCTAGGTTACGTTCGTTTAGGTTAGGTTGCGTCGTGTCTGATCATGACAGCTTTGACTTTTGTGCTGCAAACAGCTATTCTGTGGATTCCTGCACTCTGCTCTCCTCTAATATTGTCTGCTTGGCTCTGCGGAGGTCAGGAATATTGGGAGCGTCACGTTAGGTTCAGTTAGTTTGCGTTTGTTTCGGCTAAGTTTGGTTGAGTTTGGTTAGTATTTCTGCGTCTTTTGCGCGAAAGATTTCCATTCTGCAGATTCCTGCACTCTACTGTACTCCTTCAAACTCTGCTTTTCTTTGGGTACGCCAGGAATAGATGTCGCGGCACGTTATGTTTAGATATGTCCCGATCGGTTGGTTTGGATTATTTACGGTTAGGCTAGGTTATCCTTGGCTCTTCTGCTATACACTGTTATTCTATGGGTCTCTGCGCTCTGCTCTTTTCTAGCATGTGCTGCTTGTCTCTGGTGAGGCCAGAAATACTGGTCGCGGCACGTTAGATTTTGTTGGGTTACGTTTGGTTAGGTTATATTGTGATTTGTTTGCTAATGATTGATTTCTTCTTCTGTGCTATACGCTGCTGTTCGGACGATTTATGCGCTCTACATTGCTCCTGCAAATTCTGTTTCGCACGGGGAGGCCAGCACCTTGATCTCGGCACGTTAGATAGAGTTAGGTTGCGTTCCGTTGTTTTAGGTTAGTTTGGAATTGTGTGAGTGGCTACGGCTTTTCAGCCATACAGTGCTAGTTTATGTACTTCTGCGCCCCGCTCTCCTATAACATATTCTGCTCGTCTACGGGGATTGTAGAAAAGTTGGTCGCGGAACGTTATGCTGTGTTTGATTTCGTTTGCTTCTGATTCGTTAGGATGGGTTAGGTTAGGATAGCCGTCAGGTTACGTATGGGTATGTTGCGTTTGGTGAGGTTAGGAAAGGGTAGCTTCGACTTTCGTCCCAGACACTGGTATTCGGTGGATTTCTGCTCTCTATACTGCTCTACAGTACTGTGCTCGGCTCTGTGGAGGCTAGCAAATGTGGTCTCTGCTGGTTAGGCATAGATGTCCTACGCTTGTTTAAGTTAGGCTGGGGCAGGTAAGGTTAGGATATCTTTGACGTTTGTGCCATTCGCTGCTCTTTCGAGGCCCTCTACGCTCTGCTGTGCTCTAGCGTATCCTACTTGGCCCTGGGGAATCCTGTAACAGCTGTCTGGGCACGTCAGGCTAAGTTAGGTTTCGTTTGGTTACACTACGTTTGGACTGGTCAGGATAGTGCAGCTGTGACTTTTGTGATGTACACTGCTATTTGGCGTATTTCTACGCTCTACATTGCTCTACTATACTATGGTCGACACTGGGGAGGCCCGTAATAGTCGTACCGGCACGTTAGTTTGAGTTAGGCCACGTTCGGTCATGTTACGTTTGGTTAGACAAGGAGAGGATAGCTTTGACTCTTGTGCTATATACTGCCATTCGGCGGACTTCTGCGCTATACCGTGCAATAATATGTTCTGCCTGGCTCTGGGGAGGCGTGGAAAAGTGGTCTCGGCACGTTGGGTTGAGTTAGGTTACGTTTGGTTAGGTTACGCTCATTCGAGTTAGGTTTTGATATGTTTGTCTTTCTTGGTATAGACTGTTGTTCGGTGGACTTCTGATACCTCTTGTGCACTACTGTGCTCTGGTCGTCTCCGGGGATGCCAGAAATAGTGTTCGCGGCACGTTAGGCTGAGTTGGACAACGTTTGGTTCTGATTGGTAAGCTTGGGTTACGTTAGGAGAGCTTTGTGCTCCACCTTGCTGTCCTATTGATTTCTGCGTTCCACTGGGTCTATCATACTCTGCACGTCTGTGGGGACGGCGGCAATTGCGGTCGCGGCACGTTAGGTTATGTTACGTTATGCCTGGTTAGATTAGGTTGGGACATGCTTGGTCAGGGTAGCTCAGGCTATTGCAGTATACACTGCTATTCGGTCGATTTCTGCGCTGTACATTGCTCCATTATGCTCTGTATGGTTCTACAAATGCCTGCAAGAGTGGACTCTGCATGTTAGGTTTAGCTGTGTTACGTTCGTTTGTGTTACGTTAGAATAGCTTTGACTCTTGCGCCGTACACAGCTTTTCTATGGATTTCTGTGCTCTGCTCCTCCCTATCGTATTCAGCATGGCTCTTTGGACGCCAGCAATAGCGGTTGCGGCACGTTATGATGAGTTATGTCACTTTCGGTTTGCTTAGGTTAGTTTGGGTTAGGTTGGGATAGCCTCGACTTCCCTGCATTATACTGCCATTCTATGGATTCCTGCACACTACTCTCCTCCAATATATTCTGCCTGGCTCTGGCTAGGCCACTAGTAGTGGACGAGGTACGTGAGGTTGTGTTAGATTTCGTTTGGTTAGGCTAAGTTCGGACCGGTTTGGTAACTATGGCTGCGGCTTCTTCGCTTTACGCTGCTCTTCGGTCGATTTCTGCTCTAGGTTGTTATAGCACATTATGCATCGTACTGCTGAGGAGAGCTTCAGTGGTCTCGGCACGATATGTCGAGCTTGGCAATGCCTGGTAAGGTTAGGTAATTTTTGGTTATGTATGGATACCATTGGCGTTCATGCTGTATGCTGCTATTCTATGTATGTCTGCGCTCTGCTCGCCTCTAATATTCTCTGCTTGTCTCCCTGGGTGCCAGCAATACTGGTTGCGTCACGTTAGGTTTGGTTAGACTACGTTTGGCTATGATAGGTTAGGCTGGGTGAAGATAACATAGCTTTGACTTTTGCGCTTCACACTGCTATTCTACTGATTCCTGCACTCCGCTGTGCTATATCATATTCTACATGCATGTATGGACGCCAGCAGTAGTGGTCGCGGCACGTCAGGTTGGGTTACGTTACGTTTGGTTAGATAGGCCAGGATAGATTTGGGCACTATACCTACGACTTTTGTGCTGTACACTTCTATCAGGTCGATTCCTGCGCTCTGCATTGCACTAATATATTCTGCTTGTCTCTGGCGAAGCCAGGAACAGTGGTCGCGGCACGCTATTTTGAGCTATGTTACGTATGGCTTCGTTAGGTTAGTCTGAGTTGGGTCAGAATAACTTTGACTCCTCTGCTATACATTGCCATTCTTTGGACATCTGCGCTTTAATCTCCTTTAATATGTTCCGCTTTGCGATGGGGAGGCCAGCAGTAATGGTCTTGGCACGTTAGATAGGATTTGGTTGCGATTAGTTATGTTACGTTTGGCTAGGTTAGGACAGGATAGCTTCGACTTTTGTGCCATACACAGCCATTCGGTGGACTTCTGATCTCTACTCTTCTCTAATATATCCTGCTCGGCTCTGGGGAGGGGAGTAATTGTGGTCTCGGTACGTTAGGATCATTTGTGCTACGTTTGTCTATATTGCGTTGGGTTATGGTAGGAGTTGATAGCTTTGACCTTTGTGCTATGCACTGCTATATGGCGGTTTCTGCGCTCTACTGTGATCCTATATGCTCTGCTATGCTCTTGGGATTCCAGAAAGAGTAGCTACGTCGCGTTAGGTAGAGTTATGTTACGTTTAGTTAGGTTAGGTTTGTTTTGGTTAGGATAGGATATCTCCGACTTTTGCGCTGTACACTGTTCTGCGATGGATTCCTGCGCTGTGCTGCTCTCTGGTATGTCCTGCTTCGCACAGAGGAGGCCAGGTAGGGTGGTCGCGGCAGGTTAGGATAACTTATTCTATGTAGGTTGCATTGACGTTTCTGATATACACCGCGATTATGTGGATTCTGCGTTCAACTCTACACTAGTGTGTTCCCACAGCTTGACGCTGCGGAGGCCAGAAATAGTGATTGCGGCACGTTAGTTTGGGTTGGGATATAATTGGTTCTGTTACGATTCTCTAGGGCAGGAGAGGATAGCTTTGACTTCAGTGCCATAGTCTGCTATTAGGTGGACTTCTGCGCTCTGCTGTGCTCTAGTGTGTCCATCTCGGCTCTGGGGATGGCAACAATAGCGGTCCCGGCACGTTATGTTGAGTTATGTCACGTTTGGTTATGTTACTATATGTTGGGTTGGGAGATGGTAGCTTCGACTTTAGTGCTATAGTCTGCTATTAGGTGGAATTCTGCTCCCTACGTTGCTTTAATATTTTCAGCTTTGCTCTGGCATGGCCAGCGATAGTGTTCTCGGCACGTAATGTTGTGCCATGTTACGTCCGTTTCTGTTGGGTTACGCAATGTTTGGCCGGCATAGCTTTAATTTATTTGCTGTACGCTGCTATTCGGCGGATATCTGCGCTCTACTGTGGTACAATATGCCCTGCTTGGCTCTGGGGAGGGCAACAATAGCGGTCTCGGCACGATAGCTTGAGTCAGGCTACGTTTGGCTATGTCGTGTTGGTTTGGGTTAGGTCTGGGTATCTCCGAGTATTCCGTTTTACAATGCTATTCTACGTATTTCTGCGCTCTATTCCCCACTAATGTGTTCTGTTTTGCTCTGTGGAGGACAGCAGCAGTGGTCGCGGCACGTTAGGTTGAGTTAGGAGACGTTTGGTTATGTTAAGGTTGGTTTGGCTAGGAGAGGATAGCTTTGGCTTTAGAACAATAGTCTTCTACTAGGGGTATTTCTGCTCCCTACAGTGCTGTAATATTTTCAGCTTGTCACTGGCAAGGCCAGCAATAGTGGTCTCGGCACATTACGATGCGTCAGGTTACGTTCGGTTAGGTTGGGTCAGGCTATGTTTGGTCAGGATTGCTATAACTTTTGTGCTGTACATAGTTTTTCGGTGGATTTCTCCTTTCTACTGTGCTCTAATATATTCTGCTTGGCTCTGTGGAGTCCAGCAATATCTCTCTCGTCACGTTATGTTGGGCTACACTTCGTTTGCGTAGGTTAGAATAAGTTTGGCTCGGTTGGGGTATCTTCCACTTTTCTGCTTTGCACTGCAATTCGGAGGATTTCGGCGCTCTAGTGTGCTCTGGTATACTCTTTTGGTCTCATGTGAAGCCATATATAGTGGTCGCGGGACGTTATGTTGAGTAATGCCACTTTCCGTTCTGTAACGTTTGTTAATGTTAGGATAATGTAGAAATGACTTTTGTGCTATACAGTGCAATGCGGTGGACTTCTGTGCTCTGCTGTGCTCTAGTGTATTCCGCTTGGATCTGGGGAGACCAGTATTAGTGGTCTCGGCACGTTAGGTTGAGTTTAGCTATGTTTTCTTATGTTACGTTTGGTTAGGTTGGGATAGAATAGCTTAGACTTTTGAGCCATTCGCTGTTATTAGGTGGAGCATTGCCCCCTACTGTGCTCTAACATGACCTGCTTTGCTTTAGGGTGGCCAGTATTGATGGTCTCGGCGCGTTAGGTTGAATGAGGTTTCGGTCTGTTAGGTTACGTTTGGAAAGTTTGGTTAGGATTTCATTGACTTTTGTGCTATACACTATTCGGTTCACTTCTGCGCTCACCATTTCTCTACCATACTCCGCCCGACTCTGGCGAGGAGAGCAGATGCGGTCGTTCCATGTTAGTTTGAGTTAGTTTACGTTTGGTTTGATTAGGTAAGGCAAAGTTCGGTTAGGATAGCATTGACTTTCGTACTATACACTATTACGTGCTGGATTCTTGTGATTCTATGTGCTCTACTATATTATGCATGGCGTTTGAGACGCCTGCAGCTGTGACCGCGGCACGTTTCCTTGAGTCATGCTAGGTTCAGTGAGGTTAGGTTAGGTCACGTTAGGTTAGGATATCTCCGACTTTTGTGCTATTCGCTTCAATGCGGTGGATTTCTGAGCACGACTGTGTCCTGGTACATACTGCTTGTCTCTGTGGAGGCCAGCAGTAGTGGTCTCGTCATGTTAGGTTTAGCCAGGCTACGTCGGAATACGTTTCGTTTGGCTTCGTTAGGTATTTCTACCTGGACATTCGCGCTATACACTGCTATTCGGTGGACTTCAGCGTTCTAATGCGTTCTAATATGCTCTGCTTATCTCTTTAGTGGCCAGTAATTGCGGTCTCGGTACGTTAGTTTGTGTTAGGCTACGCTTGGGTGGGTTACGCTTGGTGAAGTTAGTGTGCTATGGCTAAGACCTTTTGGTATACACTGCTGTCAGCTGGTTTCTGAGCTCTACTGCTCTCTGATATTTACTGCTTGGCTCCGGGGAGGCCTGCAATAGTGTTCTGGGCACGTTAGTTTGAACTATGCTACGTTCGGTTTGGTTAGGCAATATCAAGCACGGTCAGGTTATCTTTGACCTTCGTGCTATGCACTGCTATTCGGAGGATTCCTGCGCTCGATCCTGCTCTACTATATTCTGCTTGTCCCAGGGGAGGCCAGCAATAGCGGTCGCGGCACGATATGTTGGGTTAGGCTACGTTCTATTAGGTAATGTCAGGTTACGTTTGGTTAGGATGGCTTCGGCTTTCGTACCATACACTATTATCCGGTGGTCTCATGTCGTCTACTGTGCTCTGCCATATTCTGCTTCGTTCTGCGGCTTCCGGCAGCGGTGGTCGCAGAACCCTCTGTTGAGTTGCGCTACATTTGGAAGTGTTAGCTTGGGACATGTTAGGTTAGGGTGGACTTTTGTTCCATGCGCTGCAATGCGGTGGATCTCTGCGCTCTACTGTGCTTCACTATATTCTGCTTGGGCCTGGGGATGACAGCAGCTGTGGTCGAGGCCCGTGACATCGAGAGGTGCTACGCCTGGTTATGTTAGGTTAGGTCTGGTTAGGTTAGTGTATCTTCCACTTCTGTGCTATACACTGCCATTCGGTGGATTTCTGCGCTATACGTTGCTCTACTGTACCCAGATCGACCACGGGGATGAGTGCAATAGTGGCCGTCGCACGTTAGGTTGAGTTATGTTATGATTGGTTAGGTCAGGTTAGGCTATGTGTGTATAGGGTGGCATTGGCTTTTGCGTTATGCATTGCTATTTGGTGGAGTTCTTCTTTCTACTGTGCTCTAATACGTTCTGCTTGGCTCTGGAGCGTCCAGAGATAATTGCCTCACTACGTTATGTTGAGTTACACTTCGTTTGGATAGGTTGGCTTAGGTCAGGGTAGGTTGGGTTATCTTCCACTTTACTGCTTTCCACTGCAACGCGGTGGGGTTCTGCGCTCTACTGTGCACCAGCACATTCTACTCGTCTCTGGAGGCTGGCAATATTGTTCCCGGCACGTTAGGTTGAGCTATGCTACGATTGGTTAGGTTAGGTTCGGACATGTTATGTTAGTGTATCTTGGACTTCTGTGCTGTACACTGCTATTCGGTGGATTTCTGCGCTCTAAATTGCTCTATTATACTCGGCTCGACTCTGGGATGGAGAGCAATAGTATCTGTGACACGTTAGGATAAGTTATGTTAAGACCGGTTGGGTCAGGTTAGGCTACGTTTGGTTAGCATAACCATGACTTTCGTGTTATAAACTGTCTTCCGGTGGATGCCTGCGATCTGCTGTGCTCTACTACGTTCTGCTTGGCTCTGAGAAGGCCAGCAATAGTTGTTGCGGCACGTTATGTTGAGATATGCTACCTTTGGTTCGGTTAGTTTGTGTCAGGTTAGGTGCGGATAGATTCGTCTTTTGTGCTGCACACTGCCATGCGGTGGAAATCTACGCACTACTGCATCCTAGTACATTCGCCTTGTCTCTGTGGATGCCAGCAATAGTGGTATCGTCATGTTAGGTTGAGTTAGGCTGCGTAGAGATAGGCCAGGTTAGGCCTGTTTCGGTTAGGATATCCACGACTTTTGTGCTATACACTGCTATTCGGTGGACCTCTGCGCTCTACATTGTTCCACTATACTCTGCTCGACTCTGGGGATTCGATCAATGGCGGTCGCGGCACGTTATGCTGCGTTAGTTTGCGTTTGGTTAGGCTAGGTTAGGCTTGCTTTGGTTAGGATAGCTATGACTTTCGTGATATAGGCTGTAACTTGGTGGATTTCTGTGTTCTATTGTGCTCTATTGCATTCTGCTTGGCTCTGGGGAGGACAGAAATGGTGACCTCGGCACGTTGGGTTATGTTAGGTTACGTTTGTTTTGGTAAGGTTAAGTCAGGTTAGGTCAAGGTGTGTTTGACTTTTGCACTATACACTGCAATGCGGTGGACTTCTGCGCTCTGCTGTGCTCTGGTATATTCTGCTTGGCATTGGAGAAGCAAGCGATGTATTCTCGTCACTTTATGTTGGGTTGTGCTAAGATTGGTTAGGTTGGATTGTGTCAAGTAGGGTTATGCTATCTTCGACTTTTCCGCTACACGCTGAAATGAGGTGGACTTCTCCGCCCTGCTGTGCTCTAGTATATTCTGCTTGGCTCAATGGAGGCCAGCGATATAGTTTCGGCACGTTAGGTCGAGCTGTGCTACGTTCGCCATGCTGCGTTTCGTGTGGTTAAGATATGAAAGCTTGTACTTCTGGCTATACATTGCTGTCCGTGGAATTCTGCCGTCTACTGCGTTATAAAATTCTCTTCCTCGCTCTGGGCAGGCCAGGAGTAGCGGTCTCAGCACGCTAGGTTAAGCTAAGTGACGTTTGCTTAGGTTAGGTTCGTACAGGCTTGGGTAGTGTATATTCGACTCCTGTGCTCTTCACTGCATTGCGGTGGAATTCTGCACACTGCTCTGCTCTAGTGTACCCTGCCTGCCTCAGTGGATGCCAGCAATAGTGTGCCCGCAAAGTTAATTTGGGTTAGGTTGCGTCTGGGTATATTACGTTTGGATAGCTTAGGATATGGTAGCTTGACTTTTGCTCTTTACGCAGCAATGCGCGGATTCCTGCGCTCCACTGTGTTCTAATGTCTCCTGCTTGGCTCTGGGTGTCCAGCAACAGTGCTCTCGGTGCGTTAGGTTGGGTTAGGCTACGTTTGCTTATGACACGTTTGGTTACATTAGGACAGAGTAACTTAGTTCTTTGTGCCTCACACAGCTATACGGTGCATGTCAGCCCTCTACTGTGCTCTAACAAGTCCTGCTTGGCTCTGGTGTGGCCAGAAATGGTGGTCTCTGCGCGTCAGGTTGAGCTATGTTACGATTCGCTAGGTTAGGTTAGGACTGTCTGGTTAGGGTTTCTCTGTCTTTTGTGCTATAGACTGCTATTCGGTGTATTTCTGCGTTCTGCATTGCTCTGCCCTTCTCCAGTCGACTCTGGGGATGCGAGCTGTGGTATTCGTGGCACGTTAGTTCGAGTCAGGTTTGGCTCAGCTAGGTTAAATTTGGTTATAGTAGCAATGACTTTCATACCATATACTACTGTGTGGTGGATTTCTGTGATCTACTGTAGTTTAATATGTTCCGCTTGTCTATGCAGTGGACAGCAGAAGTGGTCGTGGCACCTTATTATGAGTTATGCTATGTTCCGTTGTGCTAGATTGTGCCAGGATAGGTTAGGTTACCTACGGATTTTGTGCTGTTCACTGCAATTCGGTGGATTTCTGTGCTGTACTATACTCTAGTACATCCTGGTTGCCTCTGTGGGGTATAGTAACAACGGTCTCGTCGCGTTCGGATTGGTTAGGCTCCGTCTGGATGTGTTGCGCTTCGCTAGGTTAGGAGAGGCTACTTTGACTTTTGTGCTGCACACTGCTATTCGATGGATTTCTGCCTACTAATACGCTTTACTGTGTTCTACTTGGCTCTGGGGATAGCAGCAATATCGGTTTCGTCACGTTATGTTTAGTTACACTGCGTTTGGAACGGTTAGTTTAGGTCAGGTTAGATTAGGGTATCTTTCACTTTCGTCCTGTGCACTTCAATTCGGTGCATTTCTGCGCATAGCCGGTTCCTAGCAATTTCGGCTTGTCTCTGTGGAGGCAAGCAACAGAGGTATCGTCATGTTAGGCTAAGCTATGCTACGTTCAGTTATGTTACGTTTGGTGAAGTAAGGATAGTATAGTTCAGACTTTCGTGCTATACACTGCTATACGCGGATTTCTGCGCTCTACTGTTTTTTATTGTCGTCCGTTTGGCTCTGTGGAGGCCAGCCATGGTTGTCTCGTCATGTTAGCTTGAGTTTGACTATGATCGAGTATGTGACGCTTGGCTAGGTTAGGACAGGCTACTTTTACTTTCGTGCTATACACTGCTCCTCCGCGGATTTCTGCCGTCTAATTGCTCTAATATACTCTGCTTGGCCCTGGGGCGGCTAGTGATAGACGTCTCGGCACTTTAGGCTGAGCTATGATTCGTTTCGTTAGATTACGTTAGGAAGGTTCGGTCTGGATTTCTCTGAGCTTTGTGCGATACACTGCTATTCAGTTGCTCCCTTTGCTCTACATTGCTCCACTATGCTCTGCTCGACTCTGTGGGGGTAAGCAATAGTGCCCACGGAACGTTGGGTTTAGCTATGTTACGATCGGTTAGGTCATGTTCGGCAATATTTGGTCAGGTTAGCTATGACTTTTGTGCTTTACACTGCAATCCGTCCGATTTCTACGCTCTGCTGTCCTCTAGTATATTCTGCTTGACTTTGGGGATGCCAGCAGTAGTGGCCGCTGCACGTTATGTTGTGTTAGGTTCGTTTGGTTATGTTACTGTTGCACGGGTTAGGGAAGCATAGCTTCGACTTTTGTGCTGTACACTGCTATTCGGTGGATATTTGCACTCTACTGTGCTCTAATATGCTCTGCTTGTCCCTGTGGAGTCCAGCAATGCTGGTCGCGGCGCGTTGGGTTCAGTTAGATTGCGTTCGGCTAGATTGTCTTAAGTTGGGTTAGGTTAGCGTATCTCTGACTTTAGTGCTCGACATGGATATTCCACGGACTTCTGCGCTCTACTGTGGTCTATCTTGTTCCGCCTGACTCTGTGGACGCCAGCAGTAGTGATCGCGGCAAGTTATGCTCAGTTATTTTACTATCGGTCAGATTAGGCTTGCTTTGGTTTGGTCTGGGTATTGTTGACTATTGTGCCATTCGCAGCAAGCGGTAGATTTCTACGCTCTACTGTTTTCCTATATATTCTGCTTGATTCTGCGGAGACCAGAAATCGTGGTTTCGGCACGTTGAGTTGATTTAGGCAACGTTTGGTTATGTTATGTTAATATCGGTTAGCTCTGGATAGCTTTCATGGTATACACTGCTATCCGAAGGGCTCCCAGCTCTACTATGCTCTGCTCAATCCTGGGAAGGCCAGCAATAGTGGTCTCGGCACATTACGCTGTGCTAGGCTACGTGCGGTTCGGTTAAGCTAGGCCAGGTTAGGTTGGGATATCCTTGACCATTGTGCTGTACGCAACAACGCGGTGGATTTCTGCGCGCTGCTGTGCTGTAGTAGGTTCTTCTTGGCGCTGGGCAGGCCGGCAATAGTGGTCTCGGCACTTTAGATTGAATTATGCTACGTTTGGTGAGATTCGGATAGGTTGGGTTAGGTTCGGACAGCTATGACATATGTGCTCGGCACTGACCTATGCAATTCTGTGCTATACTGTACTCTACCATGATCAGCTTGTCTCTAGTGACGGCAGCGAAAGTGGCCGCAGCACGTTTGGTTTTGTTATGTTACGTTCGGTTAGGATAGGATATGCTATGTTTGGCAGGATATCTCCGACCTTTGCTCTATACACTGCCATGCGATAAATTTCTACTCTCTACTGAGCTCTAGCATACTGTGCTCGTCTCTGCGGAGGCCGGTAATAGTGGTCCCGGCTCGTTAGTTTGGGTCAGGATACGTTTGGATACGTTACGTTTGGTTAGGTTAGGATAGGGAAGCTTAGGCCTTTGTGCTATACACTGCTCTTCGGCGGATTCGTGCGCTCTACGTTGCTCTGCCATATTCGGCTCGAATCTCGGGAGTCCACCAGTAGTGGCCGCAGCATGTTGAGTTCAGCTACAATACGTATGGTTAGGTTAGGTTATATTGCGTTAGGTTTGGTTTGCTTCGACTTTTGTGCTACGCACTGCTATTCTGTGGACTTTTGCGCTCTACTGTGCGCTATCACGCTCTGCTCGTGCCTGGGGACGCCAGGAATGTTGGTCGTGGCAAGTTAGTTTGAGCTGTGCTGCGTTTGGTTAGGCAAGGATTGGTTGTGTTTGGTTGGGATAGCTTTGACTTTTGTGCTGTACATTGCTATTCGGTAGCTTTCTACGACCAACTGTGCCCTAGTATATTCTGCTTGGCTCTAGGAAGGCCATCAATAATGCTCTCGTCATGTTAGGTCGAGGCAGGCTACGGTTGAATGTGTCACGTTTGACTAGGTTGGGCTGGCTACTTCGACTTTTGTGCTATACACTGCTCTTCGGTGGATTTTTACGCTCCAGATTTCTGTACTATTATCAGCTGAACTCTGGTGATGCCAGGAATGGTTGTCACGAAACTTTACTATGTGTTAGGTTACATTTGGTTAGGTTATATTTGTTTGGGCTAGGTGTGGATAGCTTTGACTTTCCTGGCTTAGACCTATATTCGGCGGATCTATGCGCTCTACTCAGCTCCACAATACTCAGCTCGACTCTGGTGAGGCCAGAAATAGTGGTCGCTGCAAGTTAGGTTGTGTTAGGCTACGATTGGTTATGTTACGATTAGTTACGTTAGGAGGGGATTGCTTTGACTTTTGTGCTGTACACTGCTACTCGGTGGATATCTGCGCTCCACCATGACCTGATGTGTTCAGCATCGCCCTGGGAAAAACCGCAATGGTGGTCTTGGCACGTTATGCTGAGTTTGGCAAAGTTTGGTTGAGTTAGGTTTGATAGGTTGGGCTAGTATATCTTCGACTTTTGTGCTATACGCTTCAACGACGCGGACGTCGGTGGTCTGCGGGTCTGTAGTATATTCTGCTTGGCTCCGGGGTGGTCAGCAATAGAGGCGTAGGGCGGTTTGGTGGAGCTATGTTATGATCGGTTGTGCTACGTCGGTTATGTTAGGATTGGACAGCATCGTCCTTTGAGCTGTACACTGATATTCGGATGATTTCTGCGCTCATCGTTGCTGTACCATACCCTGCTCGGCTCTGGGGAAGCCAGCAATTGCGGTCGCTGCACGATAGATCGTGTTATGTCACGTTTGGTTAGGTCACGATCAGCTAAGTTGGGAGGTGATAACTCCGACTTTTGAGCTGTACACTGCTATTCGGTGAATTTCTGCGCTCTTCGTTGCTCAAATATGTCCTGCTTGGCACTGGGAAGCCCAGCAATAGTGGCCTCGGCACGTTATTTTGAGTTATGTTACGTTTGGTTATGTCATGTTTTGATAAGTTGGGATAGGATATCTTTAACTCGTTCGCTATACACTGCTATCCGGTGGATTTCTGCGCTCTACAGTGCTCTAATGTGTTCTGGCATGCCCTGGGCAGGTCAGCAATTGTGGCACGGGTACGTTAGATTGTGCTGGGTTAAGTTTGGTTTGGACAGGTAATGTTACGCTTGGTTAGGATTTCTTTGTCTTTTGTATTATACACTGCTATTCGGTGGATTTCTGGGCTCTGCTGTGCTCTAGTATCACCAACTTGGCTCTGGGGAGGGCAACAATAGCGGTTTTGGCACGTTATTTTGAGATATGTTACGTTTAGTTATGTTACGGTTGGTTAGGCTAGGAGAGGACAGTTTGACTATAGTGCTATAGTCTGCTATTAGGTGCATCTCTGCTCCATACAATGCGATAATATTTTCAGCTTGTCTCTGGGGCTGGCAGCATTAGCGGTCTCGGCACGCTGGTAAGAGTTATGCTATGTTTGAGCATGTTCCGATGGTTTGAGTTAGGTTTGGGTACCTTTGACTCTTCAGATGTACACTGCAATTCTTTGGATTTCTGCAATCAACTTTCCTTTAATACGTTCCACTTGGCTCTCCCTATGCCACCAGTATTGTTCGCGGCACGTTAGGTTGAGTATGGTTTCGTTCGGTTATGTTAAGATTGCTTTGGTTACGAGTGGATACCTTGGACTTCAGTGCCGTAGTCAGCTATTAGGAGGATTTCTGCGCTCTACAAAGCCCTAATGCTTTCAGTATGGCTGTGGCAAGCCCAACATGTGAAGTCTTGGCACGTCATCATGAGTCATGCTATATTTGGTTAGGTTGGGTTAGGCTACGTTTGATAAGTATAGCTTTAACTTTTGTGCTGTACACTGATATTCGATGGGCTTCTGGGTTCTACTGTGCTCTAGTATGTCCTGATGGCCCTCGGGAGGCCAGCAATAGTGCTCTCGGCTTGCTACGTTGAGACAGGTTACGTTCGGCTAGTTTGGGTTAGGCAACTTTTGGTTAGTATAGCTTAAACTTTTGTTCTGTACACTGCTACACGGTTGATCTATGCTATCACCTGTGCTCTAGTGTGTCCTGCTTGTCTCTGGGTACGGCAGGAATAGTGGCGCGTTTGGTAGAGTTAGGTTGAGCTTGGTTACGATTGGCTGGTTTGGAGAGGGTAGCTTTGACTATAATGCTATAGTCTGCTATCAGGAGGACTTCTGAGTACTACAGCGCTGTAATTTTTCAGCTTGGCTCTGGGAAAGACAGAAATAGTAGTCTCTGCACGTTATGTTGTGTCATGTCACGTTCAGTTAGGTTGGGTTAGGCCATGTTTAGCCAGGAGAGCATGAACTTATGTGCTGTACATTGCCATTCGGTGGAGTTCTGCGCTGTACTGTGCTCTGGTATGTCGTGCTTGACTCTGGTGAGGGCATCAATAGTGGCCTCTGCACGTTACTTTGAGATACGTTACGTTCGGATAGGTTGGGTTATGAAATGTTTGGTCGATATGGTCTTAACTTTTGCACTGTACACTGCTATTCGGTGGATATATATGCTCTACTGCGCTTTAGTAAGTTCTGCTTGGCACTGGCGAGGGCAGCAGTACGGTTCTCGGCACGCTAGGTTGGCTTATGCTATGTACTGTTATGTTCTACTGGTTTGCGTTAGTTTCGGATAGCTATTACTTTTCTGATGTGCACAGCGATTCCATGGATTTCTGCGTCCTACACTCCTCATGTGTGCTCCGCTTGACTCTGTGGAGGCCAGCAGTAGTGGTCACTGCGCGTTAGGAAAAGGTTGGTTACGCTTGGTTGTTAAAATTGGTTACGTTTGGACAGGGTAGCTTTGACCTTAATTCTATGGTCTGCTCTTAGGAGGACATCTGAGCTCTACAGTGCTGTAATATTTTCAGCTTAGCTCTGGCAAGGTCAGCTATAGTAGTCTCGGCACATTATGTTGATGCAGGACACGTCTGGATGGTTTGGGTTATGCTAAGTTTGGTTGGGATGACCTTAACTTTAGTGCTGTACACAGCTATTCGGTGGATATGTGCGCTCAACTGTGCTCTAGTAGGTCCAGCTTGGCTCTAGGGAGGGCAGCAATTACAGTCTCAACACGTTTGGTTCGGTGACGTCATGTTGCATATGTTACGTCGTTTGGGTTAAGTGTGTGTCGCTTTGACTTTTCTGATATACACTCCGATAATCTGGATTTCTGCGTTCTGCTCTCTACTAGTGTGTTCTGCGTGGCTCTGGGGAGGCCAGCAATAGTGGTCGCTGCATGTTAGGTTGAGTTATGCTATGTTTGGTCATGTTACGATTGGTTCGGTGAGGGGAGGGGAGCTTTGGCGTTTGTGCTATAATCTGCTATAAAGTGTGCTTCTGCGCCCGACAGTGATCTAATATTTTCAGCTTGGCTCGGGGAAGTCCAGCAATAGTTGCCCTGGCACGGTACGTCGTGTCACGCTACATTGGGTTACGTTTGGGTAGCTTAAGCATGGTTAGGATAGCTTCAACTTTTGTGCTTTACACTGCTCTTCGGTGGACTTCCGCGCTCTACTGTGCTTCAGTGTATCCTGATTCTCTCTTTGGGGGGGGGGGGCAGGAATTGCTGTTTCGGCACGTTAGGTTGTGTTAGGCTAAGCTTCGCTGTAGCCTGTTGGTCTGGGTTGGGCTCAAGCAGCTTTGACTCTTCTTGTATACACTGCGATTCCATGGAACTCTGCGTTCTACTTGCCTCTAGTGCTCTCTGCTTTGCTCTGTGCAGGAAAGCAATGGTGGCTGCCCAACGTTAGATTGCGCTATGTTACGTTTGGTTATGCTACCATTGGTTAGGTTGGAGGGGAAGCTTTGGCTATTCTGCTACAGTCCACTGTTAGGTGGACTTTGCGCCATACAGTGCTCTAATGATTTCAGCTTGTCTCCGGGAAGGGCAGTAATAGTTGTTTCGGCACGCTATGTTGTGTCAGGTTACGACCGGTTACGCAGGGTTGGCTATGTTTCGTTAGGATAGCTTCAACTTTAGTGCTCGACACTGGTAGTCTGTGGACTTCTGCGCTCTACAGTGCTCCACTATGACCCGCTTGGCCCTGGGGTGTCCAGCAATAGCGGTCTCGGCACGTTAGGCTGAGTCACATGTCGTTTGCTTTGGTTAGGTTAGGATATCCTTGGTTAAGATGGCTACGTCTTTTGTGGTATACACAGCTGTACGGTAGATTCTTCCGCTCAACTGTTCCGTAATATGTTCTGCTTCGCCCTGGGGAGGCGAGCAATATTCCTCGCAGCACGTTCGCTTGTGTCATGTTAAGTTCGGCTTGGTTAGGGTTGGTCAGGCTTGGTCAGGATGGCTTTGACGTTTGCGCTGTACAATGCTATTCGGAGGATTTCTACGATCTTCTGTGCTGTGGCGTGTTCCGCATTGCTCCAGGTAGGCCAGCAATGGAGGTCTCGGATAGTTAGGTTTAATTATTTTACTTTTGCATAGGCTGGGTTCTGTCTTGTTAGGTTGGGTTATCTTATACTATTGTGCTATACATTGCTATTTGGTGACTTTCTGCGCACCACTGTGCCCTACCATACTGTGCTTTACTCTGCGGTGGCCAGTAACGGTGGTCCTGGCACGACAGGTTGTGTCAGGTTTCGTTTGGTTATGCTACGTTTGCCTTGGTTATGTCCGGATATATTTGGGTTTCGAGGTATACATTGCTATTCGATGGACGTCCACTCTCTGCCGTGCTCTGCTATAATCTTCTGGACTCTGGGAAGGCCAGAAATAGTGGTTGGGGCACGTTGGGTTCAGTCATTTTACGTTTGGTTAAGTTTGGTTAGGTTATGTTAGTTTAGGATATCTCCGACTTTTTTGCTGTACAGTGCAATTTGATGGCATTCTGCGTCCTTCTGTGCTCTAATATATTCTGTTTGTCTCTGGGGAAGACAGCAATGGTTGTCCTGGCACGTTAGGTTGGGTTAGGCAACGTTTGGTTGTGTTATGTTGGCTGGGGTCTGGTATGGGAAGCTTTGGTTTACGTGGTATACACTGTCCTTCCGTGGATTTCTGCGTTCCACTATGCTATAGTATATTCTGCTTGGCTCCGAGGAGGCCAGCAATTGTGATCGCGGCACGATATGTTGAGTTAGATTACGTTGGGTTGTGCTAGGTTTGGCTGGGTTAGGATGTTGTAGTTTTGACTTTTATGCTATACAACGCTATTCGGTCGATTTCTGCGTTGTACTGTGCCGCAGTATATTTTGCTTTGCTCTGGGGATGCCAGAATTATTGGTCTCGGCAGGTTAGTCTAAGAAAGTTTGCGTTCGTTTACTTATGTTTCGTTATGTTATGATAGGATAGCTTTGACTTTTCTGCTATACACGGCTGTTCCGCGTATTCCTGCGCTCTTCATGGCTCTACTATACTCTGCACGACCCTCGGGAGGTCAGTAGTAATGGTCGCCGCACGTAACGTTTACCTACATTACGTATGGTAATATTAGGTAACGTCGAGTTGGGTTAGGATAGCTATGTCTTTTGTGCTGTATTCTGATATTTGGCTGATTTCTGCGCTCTTCGTTGCTCTACTATATTCTATCCGACTCTAGGGTTGCCAGCAATGGCTGCCCTGGCACGATAGGCCAAGTTTTGTGTCGTTTGGTTAGGTAAGGTTCGGTTAGATTTGGTTAGGGTGGATTCGAGTTTTGTGCTGTACACGGCCATTTGGTGAATTTCTGCGCTCCACTGTGCTCTAATTTGTTCTGCTTGGTTCGGGGAGGCCAGCAATAGAGGTTTCGTCTCGTTAGGTCTATATGTTCTACGTTTGATTATGTTAGGTTAGGACGGGTTATGTTATGATATCTTCGACTTTCTTGCCGTACGTTGCTACTTGGTGGGTTTCTGAGCTCGACTCTGCTCTACTATACTCTGCTCGAATCTGGGGAGGTCAGCAACGGCGGTCGTGGCACGATAGACCTTGCTGACTACATTTGGGCATGTTACGGTTGGTTAGGTTAGGAGAGGATTGCTTCGACTTTTGTGCCAACCCACTGCTCTTCGGTGGGTTCCAGCTCTCTTCATTGCTCTACTATACTCCGCTCGACGCTCGGGATGCGAACAATGGTGGTCGTGGCACGTTAGCTACAGTTAGGTTACGCTTGGTTAGGTTAGGTTAGGCTATGTTCTGTTTGGGTTGCTATGACTTTCGTGCTATACACAGTTATTCGTTGGATTCCGTTCCTCCACTGTGATCTACTCTAATCTGCTATACCCTGGTGAGGCCAGCAACGATGGTCGCGGAACCTTACGTTGAGTTCGTCTACGGTAGGTTTGGTTACGTCAGGTTCGGCTTGGTACGTATATCTTCGACTTTTCTGCTGCACAATGCGGTACTGATGATTTCTGCGCCCTGCTACACCCTAGTAAGCTTTGCTTGGCTCTGCGGGACAGGAATAGTGGTAGCGGCACGTTTGTTTGAGTTTGGTTACGTTCGGTAGCGTAACGATTGGTTCGGTAAGGGTAGGGTACCTCGGACTTCTGTGCTGCATACTGCTGTCCGGCGGATTTCACCACCCTACTATGATTTAATACGCACTGCTTTGCTCTTGGGAGGCCAGGAATAGTGGCAGCGGCACGATGCGTTGAGTTATGTTACTTCCGGTTATGATACGTATGGTTGTGTTTGGAGAGGGTAATTTCAATTGTTGGGCTTTACGCTGCTATATGGAGAATTTCTGTGTTCTACGTTGCTCTACTATACCCAGTTCTACTTTCGGGATGTGAGCAAAAGTGCTCATGGCACGTTGGGTTGGGATATGTTTCGCTTGGCTAGGTTACGTTAGGATAAGTTTGGTAGTGTAGCTCCGGCTTTCGTGCTGCTCACAGCTACACGGTCGATTCCTGCGACCATTGTGCTCTGCTCTAATCTGCTATACGATGGGGAGGCCAGGAATATTGGTCGCCCCACGTTAGGTTGCGTTAGGTTATGTTTGATTGTGCAACGTTTCACTGGGTTAGGCATTGATAGCATCGTCTTTCGTGTTTTACACTGTTATACGGTGGGGAACTGCGCTCAACTGTTCCCTACTATACTCTGCTCGAATCTGTGGGGCCTGCAGTACTGGCCGCGGCACGTTACTTTGAGTTATGTTAAGTCTGGTTATGTTACGATTTGTTACGTTAGGAAATGATGGCTGTAACTTTTGTGCTATACACAGCTATTAGGTGGTTTTCTACACTCTGCATTGCTCTACTATACTCAGTTCGACTGCTGTGAGGCCAGTAATAGTTGTCTAGGCGCGTCAGTATGTGTTAGTCTACATTTAGTGAGGGTACGTTATGCTGGGTTAGGATAGGGTAGCATCGTATTTCGTGGTATAAACTAATGTTCGGTGGATTTCTGCGCCCTGCTCTCCTCTAATACTTCCTGCTTGACTCGAGGGAGGCAGGCAGTAGAGGTAGTGGCGCATTTGGTTGAGTTTGGTTTCGTTTGGCAATGTTACGATTGTCCTGGTTGGAACAGGATAGCTATGAACATTGCGCTGTACACTGCTTTTCGATTGATATCTCAGCCCTACTGCGCCCTAAAATGCCCCGCCTTACCCTGCGCAGTCCAGAAACAGTGGCTGCAGAATGTTATGTTGGGCTAGGTTACGTTTGGTTAGGTAATGTTAGCATGGGTTATGCTTGGGCAGCTTCGAACTTTATTCAATACACTGACATTCTGTTGATTTCCGCGGCCCACTTTCCTGTTATATATGCTGCTTGGCGGCAGGAAGGCCGGCAATACTGTTCTACGCACGTTAGGTTGTGTTAAGTTACGTTCGGTTGTGTTACGTTAGGTTAGGTTCGGATAGGGTAACTTGGACTTTGTGCAATGCATTTATATTCGGTGGACTTCTGCGATCTTCGTTGCTCTAATGCACTCTACTCGTCTCTGTGGAGGCCTGCAATGGATGTCGAGGCACGATACGTTGCGTTAGGTAACGTTTGGCTAGGTTAGGTTTGGTTACGTTTTGTTACGATGTCTTCAACTTTCTTGCTATACGCAGCTGTTCTGTGCCTACCTGCGCTCTATCTTGGCTACGCGGAGGCCAGCTGTTGTGGTCTCTGCACGTTAGGCTGAGATACGTTGCGTATGGTTAAGTTACGTTTGGTTCTGTTATGAGAGAATAGCCTTGACTCTTGTGCTATACACTGCTTTCGGTGGATGTCTGCGAGCTACACTGCTCTTCTCCACTCTACTCGTCTCTATGCATGACAGCAATGGCGGTCGTGTCTCGATAGGTTGAGTGAGGTTCCGTTCGTTTAGGTAAGGTTAGGTTAGGTTTGGTAGGGATGCCCATGACTTCTGTGCTATACACTGCTATTCGGTGGATTTCTGCTTCCTACGGTGATATAACATTTTCTGCCTGGCTCCGCGTAAGGCAGCAATATTGGTCTCGTCACTATATGTTGAGTTACACTACGTTTGTGTAGGTTAAGTTAGGTCACGTTATGTCGGAGTATGTTTGACTTTTGTGCTATACACTGGAATGCGGTGGATTTCAGCGCTCTACTGTGCTTTGGCATACTCTGCTTGGCCGTGGTCAGGCCAGCAATAGTGGTCCCGGCACGTTAGGTTGGGTTATGCTACCCTCGGCTATGTTGTGTTTGGTGGGATTAGGATAGGATAGCCTAGACTTTTGTCCCATCCACAGCTACTCGGTAGATTTCTGCCATCTACTGTGCTCTAATATTTACTGCTTGGCTCCGGGATGGCTAGGAATAGTGGCCTCGTCGCGCTATGTCTTGTTATCCTACGCTTGGATTGGTTAGGTTAGGTCAGCTTAAGTCAGGATGTGTTCGACTTATGTGCTATGCACTGCAATGCCGTGGTTCTATGCGCACTACTGGGATCTAATATTTTCAGCTTAGCACCAAGGTGGCAAGAAATTAAGGCCTCGGCACGTTAGTTTGAGTTACGATACGTCCGGTTTTGCTACTTTTGGTGATGTTCGGGCAGGGTAGTTTAGACGTTTGTGCCATACACTGATATTCGGTAGATTTCCACCCTCCACTGTGCTCTAATTTGTTCTGCTTGGCTCTGTAGTAGCCAGAAACAGTGGTCTCGGCACGTCAGTCTGAGTAAGGTTTCGTCTCGTCAGGTTAGGTTGGGATGATCTGGTTTTGGTATCGCTTTTGGGGCTATACACTGCTGATCGTTGTTTTTATGCGCTCTACATTGCTCTACCACATTCTGCTCGGCTCTGGAGCGGAGCGGAATAGTGGTCGTCGCACGTTACGTTGAGTTACGTTATGTTTGGTCATGTTAGGTTAGGTTAGGTTTGGCTAATGTGGCTTTGACTTTTGTGCTATACACGGCTATTCGGTGGATTTCTGGGCTGTACATTGCTCTATTATACTCTGCACGACTCTGGGGTTTCTATTAATAGCAGTCGCGGCACCTTCGGCTGAGTTACGATGCGTTTGGTTAGCTTATGTTATGTTAAGATTGGTAAGGATAGCTTTGGCTTTCGTGCTATAAACTGTTGTACGGTGGATTTCTGCGCTAGGCTGTGCTTTACTATATTCTGCTTGGCCCTGGGAAAGCGACCAATAGTGGTCGCGCGAGTCATGTTGCGGTAGGCTACGTTTGGTTAGGATTTGTTAGTTTTGTTATTCTTGGATGGATTTGACTTTTGCGTCATTCACTGCGGTTCTATTTACTTCTGCGTTCTCCTGTCCTCTAATATGTTCCGCACGACCCTGGGGGCCAGCTATAGTGGTCGCGGTACGTTAGATTTAGTTATGTTACGGTTGGTTATGCTAACATTGCATATATTAGGTTAGGATTGCATTGACTTTTGCAGCTCGCACTGCTATTGTGTGGCGTTCCATGCTATTGTGTGGTCTAGTATGTTCTGCTTGGCTCTGGGGAGGCCAACAGTAGTGGTCTCGGCATGTTATGTTGAGTTGGGATACGAACGGTTAGGTTAGGTTCGGCCAGGTTTGGTTTTGCTATCTTCGACTCTTTTGATATGAACTGCAATGCGATTGATTAGTGCGCACGACTGTGCTCTAGTACATTCTGCTTGCTTCTGTGGTGGCCAGCAGCAGTGGTCACGTCAGGTTAAGTTGAGCTAGGTTTCATTGATATGCGTTACGTTGGGCTAGGTTATGAGGTGATATCTTTGACTCTTGTGCTATACAC
>NW_016910829.1:0-482 GCF_001483705.2 Eufriesea mexicana
GAAGATTCTATAGCTTTGCAATGCCTATAGCACGCCAATAGAACCTTTCCTCCTTATTTATGCTGAAAAGTTAACTCGCAGCGATATTAGACGAAAATGTCTATAAAATTGAATTTTCCAGCCAGATTCTACAGCATTGCAGCGGATATAGCACGCCAAAAGTATCTTTCCTCCTTACTTACGCAAGGAAGTTAGCTCACCACGATATTAGCCGAAAATGAGAACAAAATTGTATTTTCCAACCACATTCTATACCATTGCAATGGCTATAGCAATCAAAAAGCATCTTTCCTCCTTACTTACGCAAGGAAGTATTACGCAAGGAAGTTAGCTCACCTCGATATTAGTCGAAAATGTCAACAAAATTGTATTTTCCAGCCACAATCTATCTCATTGCAATAGCTATAGCACTCAAAATGCATCTTTCCTCTATACTTACGCAAGGAAGTAAGCTCACCACGGTATTATTCGAAAATATCTAT
>NW_016910830.1:0-1449 GCF_001483705.2 Eufriesea mexicana
AGATATTAGTCGAAATTGTCAATAAAATTGAACTTTCCTGTCAGTTTCTATTGGTATGCAATGCCTATATCATGCCAATAGTATTTATCCGCATTACTTATGCGAGGAAGCTTTTTCACCACGATATTAGTCAAAAAATTATATAAAATTGAACTTTCCAGTCAGATTCTATTGCATTACAATGGCTATAGAACCCCAATACAATTTATCCTACACATTTATGCGAGGAAGCTTGTTCACCACGATATTAGTCAAAAATGTCGATAAAATTGAACTTTCCGGACCGACCCTATTGCACAGCAATGTCTATAGCACGCCAATAGGATCATTCCACGTTAGTTATGCCAGAAGGTTTGCTCACCATGATATAAGCCGAAAATGTCAATAGAACTAAGCTTTCCAGGCAGATAGAATTCTATAGCATTGCAATGGATACAGCACGCCAAAAGAATATTTCATACTTATATATGAAAGAAAGTTAGTTCACCCCGATATTAGTCGAAAATGTCAATAAAATTGATTTTTCCAACCATATTCCATAGCATTGCGATGGCTATAGCACGCCAGCAGAATCTTTCCTCCTTATTTATGCAAGAGAGTTAGCTCACCACGATATTAGTCGAAAATGTAAATAAAATTGTATTTTCCGGCCAGGTTCTACAGCGTTGCAACGGCTATAGCATGCCAATAGTATATTTCATCCATATTTATGCAAGAAAGTTAGTTCCCCGCAATAAAAGTCGAATATGTCAGTAAAATTGTATTTTCCTGCCAGACTCTATAGCATTGCAATGGATATAGCACGCCAATAGAATCTTTCTTCCTTATTTATGCATGAAAGTAAGCTCACCACGGTATTAGTTGAAAATGTCAATAGAAATGGATTTTCCAACCAGGTTCTATAGCATTGCAACGGCTATAGCACGTCAGTAGATTCTTTCCTCCATATATTTGCAAGAAAGTTAGGTCACCACGTTATTAGTCGAAAATACCACTAAAATTGATGTTTCCATTCAGATTCTATTGCATTGCAACGGCTACAGCACGCCAATAGAGTCAATCCTCCTGGTTTATGTGAGCAAGTATGCTCACCACGGTACTAGTCGAAAATGTCACGAAATTGTTATATCCAGTCAGTCTCTATTGCATTGCAATGGCTATAGCACGCCAATAGTGTCTTTGCTACTTATATGTGCGAGAAAGTTTGCTCACCACGACATTATTCGAAAATGTCAACAAAATTGAACTTTCCAGTCAGATTCTATTGCACTACAATGGCTATATCACGCCAGTAGAAACTTTCCCCCTCATTTATGCGAGAAAGTTTGCTCATGAAGATATTAGTCGAAATTGTCAATGAAATTGAACTTTCCAGTCAGATTCTACTGGAATGCAATCTCTATATCACGCCAATAGAATTTATCCGCCTTACTTATGCGAGGAAGTTTG
>NW_016910831.1:0-632 GCF_001483705.2 Eufriesea mexicana
AGATTTTGAATAGACCTATTTTCTGGCAAGTAGATGTCTGTACTTGCCATTGGACTGAAGGCGTTAAGCGATCTATTCACTATGATATAAAATGTTATAGATTTTAAATAGACCTACTCCCAGGCAAGTAGATGGCATTACTTGAGATTGGATTGAGGGCGTTGGGCCATCTGTTCACCATGCTATAGCAGGTTATAGACTTCGAATAGACCTATTCTCTGGCACGTAGATGGCTGTGCTTGCCATTGTATTGAAGGCGTTAATTAGGTGATCTATACGCCATGATATAACAGGTTATATATTTTGAATAGACCTATCCTCTGGCAAGTAGATGGCTGTATTTGCCAATGGATTGAAGGCGTTAGGCGATCTAATCACCAAGAAATGACAGCTTAGATATTTTGTATAGACTTCTTCTCTGGCAAGTAGATGGCCGTACTTGCCATTGGATTGAAGGAGTTAGGCCATCTGTTCACCAAGCTATAACGGATTATAGATTTTGAATAGATCTATTCTCTGGCATGAAGATGACTGCTCTTGCCATTGGATTAAAGGCGTTAGGCCATCTTTTCACCAAGCTATAACATGTTATAGATTTTGAAAAGACCGATTCTCTGGCAAGTAGATGGCTG
>NW_016910831.1:830-1357 GCF_001483705.2 Eufriesea mexicana
ATTGAAGGCGGTAGGCGATCTACTCACCAAGCTAGAACAGACTATAGACTTTGAAAGGACCTATTCTCTGGCAAGTAGGTGGATGTACTAGCCATTGTATTGATGGCGTTAGGCGATCTATTCACCAAGCTATAACAGGATATAGATTTTGAATAGATATATTTTCTGGCAAGCAAATGTCTGCTCTTGCCATTGAATTGAAGGCATTAGGCGATCTATTCACGAAGCTATGACGGCTTATACATTTTGAATAGATCTATTCTCTGGCAAGTAGATGGCTGTACTTGCCATTGGATTGAAGGCGTTAGGCGATCTATTCACCAAGCTATAACAGGTAATAGATTTTGAATAGACCAATTCCCTGGCATGAAGACGTCTGTACTAGCCATTCGTTGAAGACGTTAGGCGACCTATTCTCCAAGCTATAACCGATTATTGACCTTGAATAGGCCTATTCTCTGGCTAGTAGATTGCTGTGCTTGCCATGGGATTGCAGGCGATAGGCTATCTAATCACCAAGCTATGGC
>NW_016910832.1:0-910 GCF_001483705.2 Eufriesea mexicana
ATATTGACATGTCCGACTTATATCGGGGTGAGCTCTCTTTCTTGCATAAAAAATGTGGATAGATCCTATAGGCGTGCTATAGCCGTCACAGTGCTGTAGAATCTGGCTGGAAGATTCAATTTTATAGACATTGTCAACTAATATCGTGGTGACCTAGCCCCTTTGCATAAGTATGGAGTAAAGATTCTATTGGCGTGCTGTGGCCATTGTAGTGAAATGGAATCTGGCTGGAATATCCAATTCTAGTGACATTTCCGAATATTATCGTGGAGAGCTAACTTTCTTAGATAAATAAGGGGGAAAGATCCTATTGGCGTGCTATAGCCGTTGCAATGCTATAGAATCTGGCTGGAAGTTTCAATTTTGTACAGATTTACGACTAATGCCGCGTTGAGCTACCTTTCTTGGGTAAATAAGGTGGAAAAATTCCATTGGCGTGCTATAGCCACTGCTGCGCTACAGAATCTGACTGGAAAATTTAATTATATTGACATGTCCGACTAACATCGGGGTGAGCTATCTTTCTTGCATAAAAAATGTGGATAGATTCTATAGGCGCGCCATAGCCGTCGCAATGCTGTAGAATCTGGCAGGAAGATTCAATTTTATAGACATTGTCATCTAATATCGTGGTGACCTAGCCCCCTTCTATAAGTATGGAGTATAGGTTAAATTGGCGTGCTATGGCCATTGTAGTGCAATAGAATCTGGCTGGAATATCCAATTCTAATGACATTTTCGACTACTATCGTGGTGATCTAAGTTCGTTGCAAACATAAGGAGGAAGGACTCCTTTGGCGTGCTACAACAATTGCAATGCTATAGAATCTGGCTTGAAGGTTCAATATTATTCACATTTTCGACTAATGTCGCGGTGAGCTAACTTTCTTGCAGAAATATGGAGGAAAAG
>NW_016910833.1:0-14680 GCF_001483705.2 Eufriesea mexicana
TATGCACTGCTATTTGGGGTATTTCTGCGCTGTAATGTGCTCTGCTACCTCATGCTTAACTCTAGAAATGCCACTAATGGTGGCCGCGGCGACATAGGTCCATGTGTGCTACGTTTGGTTAAGCTATGTCAGCATTTGTTAAGTCAAGATAGATATGACTTTTGTGCTATACACAGCGATTCTATGGACTTCTGCGACCTAGTGTCCTTTAGTGTGTCCTGCTCGACTGCGGCAGGCCAGCAAATGTGCTCTCGGTACGTTAGGATGAACTAGGTTACGTTTGGTCCTGTTAGGTTTGGTCAGGTGACAATAGGACATCTTGGACTCTTGTGCCATTCACTGCAATGAGCAGGGGTTCTGCGCACTGCTGTGCTCTAGCACAGTCAACTTGTCTCCTTGGAGGTCAGTAATATTTGTCCCGTCACGTTTGTGTGAGTTATGTTATGTTCTTGTATGCTACGTTTGGCTAGGTTGGAATAGGCTATGTAGGGCGGTTAGACGGATATATGGTACGTCCGGTTATGCAATGCTTGGTTAGGTTGAGCTAGGGCAGCTTTGACTTTGGATCTGTACAAAGCAATTCGATGGACCTTTGCGATCTACTGTGATCCAGTATGCCATGCTTTGCTCTGGGGAAGCCAGAAACAGCAGCACTAACGCGTTGCGTAGAGTTAGTTTGCGTTTGTTTCGGTTAGGTTTGTTTGGTATAGAATAAGATATCTTTGACTTTTGCCTTCTACACTCAAGCGCGGTGCGCTTCTGCGCTCTACTGTACTCTAGTATGTTCTCCTTGGATCTGAGGAGACAGTGATTGTGGTATCGGCACGTTACGTTGAGTTAGGGTACGTTTGGTTAGGTTAGGTTCGGTCAGGATAGGTTAGTGTATCTCTGACTGCCGTGCTTTACAGAGGAATGCGACGTATTTCTGCGCTCCACTCTGCTCTGTTATATTCTACTTGGCTCTCGAGAGGCCAGCAATTGTGCCCTCTGCACGATAGTATTAGTTATGTTACGTCCGGTTCTGTTACGTTGGGCTTGGTTAGGACACTCTAGCGTTGACCTTCTTGCTATACAATGCAATTCGTTGGATTTCTGCATCATACTGTATTATAACACGTTCTGCCTGGCCCTGGGTAGGCTAGCAATGTCGGTCTTGTCACGCTGTGTTGAGTTACACAACGTTTGGTTTGGTTAGGTTGGGTCAGACTAGGTTAGGGTATATTTTAGTTTTGTGATTTGCACCGTAATGCGGCGGATTTCTGCGCTCTGGCGTGCTGTAGTATACTGTGATTGACTCTGGGGAGGCCAACAAAAGAGGTCTCGACACGTTATGTTGAGTTATGTTACGTTTGGGTACCATACGTTTGAATAGGTTAGGACATCCTACTGTGGCTTTTGCGCTTTCGCTGTTATTTAGTGGATTACTGATCGCTAATGTGCTCTAATATGCTCTGCTTGTCTCAGGGAAGGCCAGCAATTTTGATAGGGTCACGTCAGGTTGAGTCAGGCTACGTATGCTTATGGCCCGTTTGTTTATGTTAGGAGAGAACAGCTTAGACTTTTGTGCCAGACACAGCTACTCGGCGGATTTCTGCCCACCACTGCGCTCTAATGTGTTCAGTTTGGCTCTGTGGTGGCCCAAAATAGTTGCCTCGGTACGTCAGGTTGTGCGAGCTTACGACCCGTCAGGTTAGGTTAGGAAGGTCTGGCAACGATTTCCCTTTTTTGTGCTATACCCAGCTATTCGGTGGACTTGTCCGCTTTACATTGCTCTACCGCACTTTGGCCGACCCTAGTAAATCGAGCAACAGTGGTCGTGGCCCCTTCGTTGAGTTAGGTAATTTTTGGTTAGGTTAGGTTAGGCAAAGATTGGTTAGTGTGGCTATGACTTTCGTGCTGTAGACTGCTCTTCGATAGATTCCTGTGATCAATATTGCTCTACAATATTTTGCTTTGCTCCGGGGATGCCAGCAGCAGTGGTCGCGGCACGTTATGTTGGGTTATGCTACGGTTCATAAGGTTATCTTTGGCTATGTTTGGCCACTATGACTTTCACTTTTGTGCTACTCACTGCAATGCGGTGGATTACATCGCACTACTCCGCTCTGGTACACCCTGCTTGTCTATGTGGAGGCCAGCAAATCTGGTCTGGACATGTTAGGTTGAGCTTTGCCACGTTTGGATATATTACGTATGGTGATTATAGGACAGGATGGTATGTACTTCTGTACTATACCCTGCCCTACTCTGATTTCTGCGAACTACTGCGCTCTAGTACACTCTACTTGTCTCTGTGGATGTCAGCAACAGTTTCCCCGCAATGTTAGACTTAGTTCGGTTTCCTTTGGATATGTTACGTTTGGCTAGGTTAGAATATGCTACACCGACTTTTGTGCTTTGCACTACAATTCCTTGAGTTTCTGACATATGCTGCGCTGTACTGCATTCTGTTTGGCTCTGTGGAGGCCAGGAACAGTGGTCGCGACATGTCACATTGATATATGCTACGTCCGGTCAGGTTCAGTTTCGACAGTTTGGGCTAAGATATCTACGGCCTTTGCGCCACTCACTGCAATGCGGTGGACTTTTGCGCTCTACTGTGCCCTAGTACATTCTGCTTGTCTTTGTGGAAACCAGCAATAGTGGTCTCGTCGTGTTAGTTTGAGTTTGGCTACGCTTATATGCGTTATGTTTGGTTAGGTTAGGACAGTAGAGCTTAGACATCTGTGCTATACACTGCAATCCTCCGACCTTTACGCACTACTGTGTTTTAATGTTCTCTGTTTGGCTCCGGTAGGCCACTAAGTGTGGTCTCGGCGCGTTAGACTTAATTAGGCTACGTTTGCAAGTGACAAGTTTGCTCACATTTGGACATTATATCTGAGAATTTCATGCTGTTCTCTGCCATTCTGTGGACTTCTACGCCGTACTGTGTTCCAACAAGCTTTGCTTGGCTCTGGGATGGCCAGAAATAGCAGTATCGGCAAGACACGTTGAGTTATGTTACGTTTCGCTAAGGTCGGTTAGAAAGGCGTGGTTACGGTTTCTCTGTCCTTTGTGCCATACACTGCGATTCGATGGATGTCTGCGCTATACATTGCTCTGCTATACTCTGCCAGACACTGGGGAGGCGAGCAATACCGGTTGCGGCACGTTATTTTGAATTAGATAATGTTTCGTTGCTTTAAGTTAGGCTAAGTTTGTTCAGCATAGCTTTGACTTTCGTGCTATACACTGTTATTCGGTGTATTTCTGTGATCTACTGTGCTATACTGCACTATGCTTCTATATGGGGAGGCCAGGAGCAGTGGTTGCTGCAAGCTATGTTCGGATATGCTACGTCTGGTTAGGTTTGGCTAGGTCAGATTATGCATGGATATCTACGGCTTTTGAGATATTTACTGCAATGCCGTGGATTTCTACGCCATGTTGTGCTCCAGAATTTTCTGCTTGGCTCCGGGGAGGCCAGCAATAGTGGTGCCGGCACATTCGGTAGAGATATGCTACGTGCTGTTATGTTGCGTTTAAGACGTTAGGATATGACAGTTTAGACTTTCGTGCTACAAACACCTATCCGCGGATTTCTACTCTCTACTGCGCTCTAATACATTCTGGGTTGGGCTGTGTAGGCCAGCAATAGTTTTCTCGCCACGTTAGTTTGTGTTAGTATACGTTTTGTTAGGTTAGGTTAGATTATGCTCGGACGGGTAACATAGACTTTCGAGCAATACACTACTTTTCGGAGTATTCTTGCGCTCGAATGTGTTCTACTATATTCTGCTTGGCCCTGGGCTGGCCAGCAATAGTGGTCGCGGCACTTTATGTTGAGTTAGGCTACGATTGATTGAGTTATTTTAAGCTATGGTTGGTAGGGGTTGCTTCGACTTTCGCGATATACACTATTTTTCGGCGTGTTCCTGCGATCTACTGTGTTCTGCTGTATTGTCTTTGGCTGTGGGGAGTCCCGCAGCTGTGGTCGCGGCACGCTCTGTTGAGCTACGCTAAGTTTGGTTAGGTTAGGTTATGTCAAGCTCGGTCAGGTTATCTTCGACATTCGTGCTATACACTGCTTTTCGGAGGATTCCTGCACACGACTGTGCTCTACTACATTCTGCTTGGTCCTGGGGCGGCCAGCAATAGTCGCTGCACGTTACGTTGAGTTAGGCTACGTTTGATTACGCTATGTTACGCCATGCTTGGTCAGGGTGGCATCGACTTTCGTGCTGTCCACTATTATCCGGCGGGTTCCTGTGATCTCCTGCACTCTATTGCGTTCTGCTTGGCTCTGGGGACGCCAGGAGCAATGATAGCAGCGCGTCATTTTGATTTATGCTACGTTCGGTTTGGTTAGGTTAAGACAGGTTATGCATGGATATCAACGTCTTTTGTGCTTTTCGCTGCAAGGCGGTGGATTTCTGCTCTATACTGTGCTCTGGTCAGATCTGCTTGTCTATATGGAGGCCGCCAACAGCGGCCATGTCGTGTTAGGTTGGGTCAGGCTCCGTTTCGGTGTGTTACGTTTGGCCAGGTTAGGATATGCTACTTTGTGTTTTGCGCTGTACACTGCTATTCGGTGGATGTCTGCGCTCTAATGTTCTCTAATATGCTCCGCTTGGCTCTACGAAGGCAATGAATAGCGGTCGCGGCACGTTATGTTTATTTATACTACGTTCGGCTAGGTTTGTTTGGGCCAGGATAGGTAACGATATATTTGCCATTTGTGTTATACACTACAATTCGGTGGGCTTCTGCGCTCAACATTGCTCTACTATACCCCGCTCGACTCACGACAAGCGAGCAATAGCGATCGTGGCACGTTATGTTGTGTTATGTTACGTTTGGTTAAGATAGGTTAGGCTTTGCTTCGTCAGGGAAGCCAAGACTTTCGTGCTATGCCCTGTTAGTCAGCGGATTTCTGCGGCCTACTGTGCTCTACTACATTCTGCAAGGCTATGGGGAGGCCAGGAACAGTGGCCGCAGCACGTTATGTTGAGAGATGCTACGTTTGATTTGGTCAGGCTATGGCAGGCTAGGTTAGGATATCCTTGACTTTTGTGAACTACATTCTGCAAGGCTTTGGGGAGGCCAGGAACAGTGGCCGCAGCACGTTATGTTGAGAGATGCTACGTTTGATTTGGTCAGGCTATGGCAGGCTAGGTTAGGATATCCTTGACTTTTGTGCTACGCACTGCTATTCGGTTGATTACTGCGCTGTACGTTGCTCCACTATTACCAGCTGGATCCTGGGGAGGGGAGCAATAGTGGTCGCGGCACGTCAGGTTTTGTTATGTTACTTTTGGTCTGGTTAGGTTAGGATAAGTTTGGTTGGGATAGCTTTGACTTTCGTGCTATACACCGTTTTTGCTGGATATCTGCGATCTTCTGTGCTCTAGTACATTATGGTTTCCTTTGTGTAGGACAGCAGTACTGGTCACGTCGTGTATGTTTGAGTTTGGATACGTTCGGTTATGTTACTTTTGGCTGGGATAGGATATGGCGCTTAGACTATTTTGCTATACACTCCTATTCCGCGGATCTCTGTGACATAATGTCCTCCAATATGCTCTGCTTGACGCTGGGGTTGCCAGAGATAGTGGTCTCGGCACGTTATGTGGAGTGGGGATACGTTCCGTTAGGCTAAGTTAGGAATTCTCGGTCAGGATTTCCTTCTCATTTGTGTTATAGACTGCTATTCGGTGTATTTCTGCGCTCTGCATTGCTCTACTATACTAAGCTCGACTCTGGGGAGGCGAGCAATAGTGGGGGCGGCGTGTGAGATAGTGTTCTCTTACTTTAGGTTAGGTTAGGCTAGGTTAACTTTGGTCAGCGTACCTGTTACTTACGTGCTGTACACTGGTATTCGGAGTATTTCTGTGATCTACTGTGCTAGACTACATTTTGCTCGGCTCTGTGGAGGCCAGGTGCAGTGGCCGCGGCACGGTGCATTGAGCTATGCTACGCTCAGTTGTGTTTGGTTAGATCAGGGTAGGTTAGGGTATCAACTGCCTTTGTACCATTCACTGCAATGCTGTGGATTTCTGCGCTCTAATTTCGTCTGGTACATACTGCTTGTCTGTGTCGGGGCCAGCAATAGTGGTCTCGGAATGTTAGGATGTGCAAGACTACGTTTCGGTATGTCCCGTTTGGCTGGGTTAGGATATGCTACTTTGACTTTTTTGCTATTCGATACAATTCGGTGAATTTCAGCGTTCTAATGTGCTCTAGTACGCTCTGCCTGGCCGTGAGGAGGACAGAAATATTAGTCTCGTCACGTCATGCTTAGTTACACAACATTTGGATGGGTCAGGTAATGTCAGGTTACGTCAGGTTTTGCCTGACTCTTGCGCTATTCACTGCAATGCGGCGGGGTTCTGCGCACTACTGAGCTATAATACACTCTGCTTGTCTCTGTTGAGATCAGCAACAGTGGTCTCGTCATGTTGGTTTGTGTTAGGTTACGTTTCGTTGGAATAGGTTTGGTTAAGCTCGGTCAGGTTAACTTAGACTTTCGTGCTATGCACGGCTATTTGGGGCATTTATGCGCTGAAATGTGCTCTGCTACCTCATGCTTAACTCTGGGAGTGCCACTAATGGCGGCCGCGGGGAGAGAGGTCCATGTGTGCTACGTTTGGTTAAGCTATATCAGCATGGGTTATGTCTATATAGATATGACTTTTGTGCCGTACACAGCGATTCTATGGACTTCTGCGACCTAGTGTCCTTTAGTATGTCCTGCTCGACTGCGGGGAGGCCAGCAAATGTGCTCTCTGTACGTTAGGTTGAGCTAGGTTACGCTTGGTCCTCTTAGGTTAGGTCAGGTGACGATAGGACATCTTGGACTCTTGTGCTTTTCACTGCAATGCGCAGGGGTTCTGCGCACTAGTGTGCTCTAGCACAGTCTACTTGTCTCCTTGGAGGTCAGTAATATTTGTCCCGTCACGTTTGTGTGAGTTATGTTATGTTTTCGTATGCTACGTTTGGCTAGGTTGGAATAGGCTACTTTGACTTTTATGACTTGCACTGCTTTTCGCTGCGTTCCTGCGATCTTCTGCGCTCTGCTGCATTCTGCTTTCCTCTGGGGAGGCCAGGAGCAGTGGTCGCGTCTCGTCACGCAGAGTTATGCTACGTTCGGTTATGTTAGATTAGGTCACGTTAGGTTAAGTTATCAACGGCTACTGTGCAGCTCACTGAAATGCCGTGGACTTCTGCACTCTACTGTGCAGTACTACATTCTGCTTGTCTCTACGGATCCCAGCAATAGTGGTCTCGTCATGGTAGGTTGTGCTCGGCCACGTTTGGGTGTGTTTCGTTTGGCTTCGTTAGGATAGGCTACTTTGACTTTTGTGATATTCACAGCTGTTCGGTGGATTTCTGTGCTCTAATGTGCACTAATATGCTCAGCTTGGCTCTGGGGAGACCAGACATATTTGTCTCGATACATCAAGCTAAGTTGCAGTACGTTTGGCTATGTTAGTTTATGTCATGTTTTGTCAGGGTATGTCTGACTCTTGTGCTATGCGCTCCAATGAGGTGGATTCCGGCGCACTGCTGTACTCTAGTATATTCTACTCGGATCTGTGGAGACCAGCAATAGTGTCCTCGGCGCATTACTTTGAGCTATGCTACGATTGGATATGTTACGTCTGATGAGGTTAGGATAGGACAGTCCAGACTTTTGTGCTATAAACTGCAATGCGGTGGATGTCTGCGCTCTGCTGTGCTCTAGTATATTCTGCTTGTCCCTGGGTAGGCCCGTAATAGTGGTCTCGGCACGTTGGGTTGAGTTATGCTACTTTACGTTGTGTTACGTATGGTGAGGTTAGGATGGGGTTGTTTAGACTTTTGTGCTATAAACAGGTAGCCGCGGATTTCTGCGCTCTACTTTGCTCCAGTATATTCTGCTCGGCTCTGGAGATGCCTGGAGCATTGATCACGATACGTCAGGTTGAGTCTCGCTACGTTTACTTATGTTACGTTTGGTTTGGTTATGATATGTTAGCTTTGGCTTTTGTGCCATACGCTCCTATACAGTGGATTTCTGATCTCTACCGTGCTCTAATATGTTCTCCTTTCCCAGGTGGTGACCAGTTGCAGTACGCCCGGCACGTCAGCTTGTGGTAGGCTATGTTTCGTTGTGCTAAGTTTTTAAGGCTTGGATAGCGTTTGCTTGACTTCTGTGCTATGCTCTGCTATTCTGTGGGTGCGCTCTACATTGCTCTACTATACTCGTATTTGAGGAGGCGTGCAAAAGTTGTTCTGGCTCGTTACGTATGGTTATGTTGCTTGTGGTAATTTTCGGTTTGGTTAGGTATGGTTAGGATATCCTTGACTCTCGTGCCATACACGGTTACTCGGTGGATTCCTGCGATCCACTGTGCTGTACTACATTCTCCTCGGCTCTTGGGAGGCCAGGAGCAGTGGTCGCCGGACGTTATGTTGAGCAATGCTATGTTTGGTAAGGTTAGGTAAGGTCAGGTTAGGTTGGAATCTCTACGGCTCTGATGCTGTACATTGCAGAGCCGTGGATTTCTGCGCTCTACTGTGCCCTATTACATTGTGCTTGTGTCTGCGGAGGCCAGCAATAGTGGCCTCGTAACATTAGATTCATCTGTGTGTCATGTGGGTATGCCACGTTTGGCTAGGTTAGGATTTGCTACTTCGGCTTTCGCGCTATACACGGCTATTCTGTGCACTTCCGCGCTGCTCGTTGCTCTACTATACTCCGCTCGGCTCTGGGGAGGCGAGCTGTTGCGGTCGAGGCACGTTCGTTTTTGTTAGGCCGCGTTTGGTTTGGCTACGGTAGGCTAGGTTTGGATGGGATAGCTCTGTCTTTCGTACTGTGCGCTATTATGTGGCTTATTCCTGTTGTATACTGTGCCTTAACATATTCTGCTTGGCTTCGGCCGGAGGGGCGGGGGAGGGGGGCACCGGCAGTGGTCGCAGGACACTCTGTTGTGTTCTCCTACGTTCCGCTGTGATAGGTTGGGACATGTTAGGTTAGGGTGTCTTCGAATTTTGTGCTATTCACTGCAAGGCTGTGGATTTCTGCGCTCTACTGTGTACTAGTACATTCTCCTTGTCTCTGTGGAGGCCAGCAATAATGGTCTGGTCGTGTCACGTTGCGTTAGGCTACGTTTGATTATGCTACGTTTGTATGGGTTAGGATAGGCTACTTTGTCATTCGTGCTATACACTTCCATTCGGAGGATTTCTGCGCTCTGCTGTGCTCTACCATAATCTGCTTGGCCCTGCGAGTGCCAGCAATATTGAGCTCGGCACGTTAGGTTAAGTTATGTTTCGTTTCGTTATGTTAGGTTAGGCCACGATCGGTATGGATAGGTTTGACTATCGTGCTGTTCACCGCTTTGCGGTGGATTTCTGCGCTCGACTGCGCCCTACTATACTCTGCTTGGCCATGTAGAGGCCAGTAATAGAGGTCGCGGGACGTTATGTTGAGTTTTGTTACGTTTGTTCAGGTTAGGTTAGGTCTGGGTAGGGAAGGATAGAATGGACCATTTTTCTATATACTGATATTCCCTGGTTTTCTGCGCTCTACCGTGTTCTTCCAATCTCTGCTCGACACTAGGGAGGCCAGTAATAGCGGTCCCGTCAAGCTAGTTCGATTTCTGCAAAGTTTAGCTATGTGTTACGTTTGGTTAGGTGAGGAGAGGTTAGCATTGACTTTTGTGCCATAGTCAGCTGATCGGTGAACTTCTGCGCTACGCTGTGCCCTAATATGCTCTGCCTGACTTCGGGGATGCCAGCAACAGTGGTAGCGGCACGTTAGGTTGAGCTAGGTTACGTCTGGGTATGTTACGATTGGACAGGTTAGGACAGGATACCTTAGACTCTTCTACTATATATCTCCGTCCAGCGCACGTCTGCACTCTACTGCGCTCTAATATTATCAGCTTGTCTCTGGGAAGGCCACTAATAGTTTTCTCGGCCCGTTCGGTTGTGGTAGGCTACGTTTGGCTAGGTTATGTTCGCTTTGGTTATGTTCGGGTAGCTTCGGCTTTTCTACTATACACTGCGTTTCTATGGACATCTCCGCCCTTCTCTCTTTTATTATGCTGTGCTTCGCTCGGTGGAGGCCAGCAATACTGGTGGCGGCAGGTTAGGTTGAGCTAGATAACGTTCAATTGTGCTACGTTACTCGGAGTTAGGTCAGTATGTCTTCGCCTTTTGTGATCAAAACCTCGGTTCTATGGACTTCTGGGCTCCACACAGAGCTATAATAATCTGGTTGTCTCTGGGGCGCCAGCAATAGCGTTCGCGGTACGTTAGTTGGTGTTTTGTTACGTTTGGTGAGGTAAGGCCAGGTTAGGTTTGGTCAGGATATCATTGACTTTTGTGATCCAACCCGCTATTCCGTGGATTTCTGCGCTCTACTGTGCTCTACCACATTCTGCTTGGCCCTCGGGTGTCCAGAAGGAGTGGTCGCGGCTCGTTACGTTGAATAATGCTTCGTTTGGTTAGGTTATATTTGCTTGGGTTATGCTTCGATGGCTTTAACCTTACTGCTATAATCTGCTGTTCTATGGATTTCTGCGCTCTACTCTCCTCTAATATATTGTGCTTAGCTCTGCGGAGACCAGCAATAGTTGTCTATGCACGTTAGGATGGGTCATGATGCGCTTGGTTATTCTACGTTTGGTTAGGTTAGGTAGGATAACTCCGACTTTTGTGCTATACACTGCAATTCCCTGGATTTCTACGCTCTTCATTGCTACACTATACTCTGCACGACTCTAGTGAGACCAGCATTACCGGTCGTGGCATGATAGGTTGTGTTATATTACGTTCAGTTACGTTTGGTTAACTTAGGTTAAGTTACGATAGCTACGACTTTTGTGCTACACAATGCTGTTCGGTGGATTTCTGCACTCTACTGTGATCTAATATGCTCTGCTCGACTATCGGGGGCCTCGTAATTGTTGTCTCGGCAATGATAGATTGGGTTTGGCAACGTTTGGTAGTGTTATGTTAGTTTGTGTTAGGTTTGGATATCTTCGAATTACGTGGTACTCGCTGCTGTCCTTTGGACTTCTGCGGTCTACTATACTCTACTATGTTCTGCTTGTCTCTCGTGGGGCAGCTGCTGTGGCCACGGCACGTTCGGTTGAGCTATGCTACGCTCGGCTATGTCACGTTTCGTTATGTTAGGATACTTTAGATTAGACTTTTGTACCATACACTGCTATTGTGCGGATTCCTACGCTCTACGTTGATCTACTCTACTCTGCTCGACTCTGGGAAAGCCAGAAATAGTGGCCACGTCCCGTTAGGTTGAGTTAGGATACATTTGGTTGCGCTACGATAGTTTGTGTTGGGCTTGGAAAGATTTGACTTTCGTGGTGTAGTCGGATATTCAGCGGATTTCTGCGCTCTGCCGTGCTCTAGCATGCTCAGCTTGGTTCTGAGGATGCCAGAACCATCAGTCTCGGCTCGTTATGTTGAGCAAAACTGCGTTTGGTTTGGTTAGGATGGGCCAGCATTGTTTAGGATAACTTCGTCTTGCTTGCCACACAATACAATGCGGAGAGTTCCTGCGCTATAGAGTGCTCAAGTATATTCCGCGTGGCTGTGTGGAGACCAGCAATAGAGACCTCTGCATGTAAGTTTGTGTTAGATTACGCCTGGCTTCGTTACGTTTGGCGAGGTTAAGACAGGATTGTTCAGACTTTTGTACTACTGCTACTCTGTGGATTTCTGCGCTCCACTGTGCTCTAACGCCTTCTGCTTTCCTCTGGGTAGGCCAGAAATAATGGTCTAGGCACGTTAGGTTGCGTTAGGTTATGTTCTATTCGGTTAGGTTGAGTTGCGTACGGTTAGGATTGCTTTGACTTTCGTGCTGTACACAGTTAGTCGGTGGATTCCAGCGCGCCACTGTGTTCTCCCATATTCTGCTTGGCCCTGGGGAGGCCAGCAGTAATGGTCGCGTCAGGTTATGTTGAGTTGGTCTACGTTTGCTTAGGATAAGTTGGGTCAGGTTGGTTTTGGATATCTTTGACTTCAGTGCTATACACTGCTTTTCGGTGTATCTCTGTGATCCACTGAGCTCTACTGCGTACTGTATGGCTCCGGGAAGGCCAGCAGCAGTTGTTGCGGCACGATACGTTTTGTTGTTTCACGATTCGTTAGAGTAGGTTAGGTTAATTTCGGTAAGTTTAGCTTTGGCTTTCGTGATATAAACTGCTATTCGATGGATTTCTGCGCGCTATTCTGCTCTACTATATACTACTTGCTCCTGCAAAGGCCAGGAGTAATGGTCGCTTCACGTTATGTAGAGTTATACTCCGTTTGGTTGTGTTGGGTTAGGACAGTACAGGTCAGCATATCTTCCACTTTTGTGCTTTCCACTGCAATGCTGTGGATTTCTGCCCTCTACTTTGCTCTAGTATATACTGCTTGGCCCTGCGTATGCCAGGGATAGTTTCCTCGGCACGTTAGTTTGAGTTATGTTACTTTCGGCTGTGTGAAGGTCGGTTAGGTTAGGATAGCGTTGCTATGACTTTTGAGTTATACGCTGCGGCCACATGGATACTTGCGCTCCGCTCTACTCTCTTATATTCTGCTTGGCTCATGTGGGTCGGGAATGGTGGTCTCGGCATGTAAGGTTGAACTATGTTACGTTTCGTTTCGTTACGTTTAGCTAGGTTAGTGTAGGATAGCTTAGACTTTTGTAGTATACACTGATATTCTGTGGATTTCTGCGCCCTACTGTGCCTTAATGCTTTCTGCTTGTCTCTGGAGAGGACAGCAATAATGGTGCCGGCATGATAGGCTGAGTTAGACTACGTTTAGCCAGCTTAGGGTGGGATATCTTCGACTTTTGAGCAATAAACTGGAATGCGGAGAATTCCTGCGCTCTACTATTCCCTATTATACACTGCTTGTCTCTGCGGAGGCCGACAATAGTTGTCTCGACACGTTATGTTGAATTAGTGTACGTTTGGTTATGTCACGATTTGCTAGGGAAGGATGTGGTAGCTTTGACTTTTGTGCTATACACAGGTATTCGTTGGATTTCTGCGCTCGGCTGTCCTCTAATGTGCTCTGCCTGGCACTGAGGGGGGGGGCAGCTGTATTGCTCTCGGCACGTAACGTTGTATCGTCGTACGTTTGGTGAAACTGCGTTTGGTTATGTTAGGGAAGGATGGGTTTGAATTCAATGCTTTACACTGCTATCCGGAGTATTGCTGCCTCCTACTATGATCTAATGTACTCTGCTTGGCCCCGGGTAGGCAGGCAATCGAGCTCTCGGCACGTTAATCTGTATTATGTTACGTTGGGGTAGGTTAGGTTACGAGATGTTCGGCCAGGGTACCTTTGACTAACGTATTTCACGCGGCTATTTGGTAGATTCCTGCCCTCTACTGTGCTCTGCTATATTCTCCGTCGCCCTGACCAGGCGAGCAGAAGAGGGCGCGGCACGTTATGTTGAGTTAGGCTGCGTTTGGTTGGGTTACGTTCGTTTGGTATAGGTTCGGATATATATGTTATTTCTGCTTTCCACTGCGGTTCCATGGATTTCTTTGCCCTCGCCTATGCTAAAATGTTCTACTCGGCTCTCGGGAGGCCGGCGATAGAGGCCACGGCAAATTAGTTTGTGTTATGTTACGTTTGGTTACGTTAGTTTCGATTAGGTTAAGGTACGATTGCTTTGACTTCTGTTCTGTACACTGCTATGCGTTGGATTTCTGTGCACTACTGTTCTCTAATATTCTATCGTTGGATCAGTGGAGGCCAGCTATAGTGGTCTCGACACCTTAGGTTGACTTAGATTACGTTTGGTTTTATTTGGTTTTGCAAATTTCGGATTGGATAGCCTTAACTTTCGCACTATAAATTGTTATTCGGCGGAATGCTGTGCTATAATGTGCTCTCAATATTCTGCTTGGCCATGGGTAGGACAGCAATAGTGGTCACGGCACGTTAAGTTGAGCTATCTTACGTTTGGCAATGATACGGTTAGCTATGTTCGGACAGGTTGGCCTTGACATTATAGCTACACACCGCTATTCGGTGCATTTCTGCGCTCTACTTTGCTTTGAAGTGTTCTGCTTCGCTCTAGAGAGGCCAGCAATTGTGGTCTCGGCACGTTATGTTGGGTTATGACACGTGCGGTTACGCTACGTTTGGATAGCATAGGATAGCGTACCTTTGACTTTTCTGCTATACACGGCGATTCTATGGGTTTCTGCGCTCAGCTCGCATCTGATATGTTCTGCTTGGTTCTGTTGGGAGCAACAAAAGTGGTCTCGTCTCGTCAGGTTGAGTTATGTTCATCTTGGTTACGTTTCGTTTGCATAGGTTAGGAGAGGATAGCTTTGTCTTTAGTGCTTTACTCTGTCATTCGGTGGATTTATGCGCTCTGATGTGCTCTAATATATTTGGCTGGTCAGCGGGGAGTCCAACAGAAGTGTTTTCGGCACGTTATGTTGAGTGAGGCAACGTTCGGTTAGGTTAAGTTATTTCAGCTTATGTTAGGATATATTCGACTTTTGTGCTATACACTTCAAGACGGTCGATTTTCATACTCAACTGTGCTCTAGTACATTCTGCCTGCCTCTTCGCAGGAGAGCAATAGTGTTCTCGCCACGTTAGTCTGAGTCAGGTTGAGCTCGATTAAGTTACGCTTGGTTATGCTAGGATAGGGTAACTTTAACCTTTATAC
>NW_016910833.1:14768-30763 GCF_001483705.2 Eufriesea mexicana
ACTGGGCAATGGTATGTTCTGCTTGTCTCTGTGGAGGATAGCAGTAGTGGTCCCGGCACGTTAGGTTGTGCTCGGTTACATTTGGTTAAGTAAGGTTGTGAGAAGTATGGTTAGGATAACTTTGACTTTCGTACTATATACTGTTGTCCGGTGCATTACTGCGCTCTACTGTGCTGTAGTGCTATCTGCTTTTCCCTGGCGACACCAATAATAGTGGTCGCGGCACGCTATGTTGATTTCGGCTACGTTCGGTTACGTTACGTTTGGTTAGGTTAGGATAGGATGGCTTTGACTATTGTGCCATACACAGCTATTCTATGAATTTCTGCGCTCTACCCTTCTCCAGTATGTTCTGCACGGCTCTATGGAGGCCAGAAGTAATGGTCTCGGCTCGTTAAGTTGAACTATGATACACTTGGTTATGGTACGGTTGGCTGGTGTAGGACAGGGCAGCTTTGTCTCTTGTGCTATACACAGATGTTCGGTAGATTTCAGAAGTCTACAGTGCTATAGTATGTTCTGCTTGGCACTGGGTAGAGCAGCAATAGGGGTATCGTCACTTTGAGTTTAGTTATGTTACGTGTGGCTAGGTTAGAAAGGGATAGCTTCGACTTTTGTGCTTTACATTGTCGTTCGGTGGATTTCTGCGCTCCATTGTACTCTAATATACCCTACTTGGATCTGGGGATGCCAGCAATGATGGTTTCGGGGCGTTAGGTTGTATCAGGTTACGTTTGGTTAAGTTAGGTTGTGCTAAGTTCGGCATCGGTAGCTTCGACTTTCGTGCTTTACACTGTTATTCCGTCGATTTCTGCGCTCTACTTCCCTCCACTGCATTCTGCTTGGCCCTAGGGAGTCAAAAACCGTGATCCCGGCATGTTGGATTGCGTTACGCTACGTTTGGTTATGTAACGTTTGGTTATGTTAGGATAGGTTAGCTATGACTTCTGTGCTATATACTGCTCTTCGAGGGAACTCTGCTTTCTACTGTGCTCTAATATGTTCACCACGGCTCTGGGGCGGGCAGCAATGGTGGTCGGGACGCGTCATGTTGAGTTAGGCTACGTTTGGTTAGGTTACGTAAGTTTGGGCTAGGTTCGGGTAACTTTGACTTTTGTGCTATACACTGCTATTCTATGGATTACTGCGCTCTACTCTCCTCCAGTATGTTCTGCTTGTATCTGGGGAAGGCAGCAATAGAGGTCTCGCCGCGACAGGATGGTTCACGGTACATTTGGTTTCGTTACGTATGCTTAGGATAGGATATGGCAGCTTTGACTTTTGTGCTATACACTGCTATTCGGTGCATTTCTGCGCTCTGCTGTGTTCTACTATGTTCTGCTTAGCCCTGTGGAGGCCAGCAATGGTGGGCTCGGCGCATATGGTTCAGATGTGTTACGTTTCGCTAGGTTAGGGCACGATAACTTTGACTTTTGGGCAATACGCTGCTATCCGGAAAGCTTCTGCGCCCTACTGAGCTACAATATTCCCTGCTTGGCTCCCGGGATGCCGTCAATAGAGGGCTCGGCTCGTTGGGTTGAGTTCGGTTACGTTTGGTTATGCAAGGTTGTGCTAGTTTCGGCTGGGAAAGCTTTGACTTTCGTACTATACACTGTTATTCGGTGGATATCTGTGATCTGCTGTGCTGTAATGCATTTTTCTTTTCCCTGGGGCGGCCAGTAGCGATTGCCCCGTCGCGTTGGTTTGAGACACATTACGTTTGGTTATGAGACAATTGTTTATGTTTGGGTTGGATATATCCGCCTTTCGTGCAATACACTGCTGTTCGAGGGATTTCTGCGCTCTACTGCGCCCTAATATATTCTGCTTGGATCTGGGAAGGCCAGTAATACTGGACTCGGCACGTTGGGTTGACTTATGTTACATTCGGTAAGGTCAAATTATGACAAATTCGGTTAGGATTACTTAGGCTTTAGTACTATACACAGACACTCGTTGGATTTCTGCGCTCTACTATGCTCTGCCATATCTGCTTGGCCCTAGCGAAACCAGAAATAGTAGTTGCGGCACGTTATGTTGAGATAGGCTACGTTTGGGTAAGCTACTTTTGGTTGGACTTGGTTCGGGTAGTTTTCACTATTCTGTTATACACTGCGATTCAATGTATTTCGGTGCTCTTCTTTCCTCTAATCTGTTCTGCATCGCTCCGCATAGGGCAGCAATAGAAGTCTCGTCACGTTAGCTTGAGTTAGGTTACGTTTGGTCACGATATGTTTGGACAGGTTAGGACAGAGTAGCTTTGACTTTTGCGCTATGCACTGCTATTCGGTGGATTTCTGCAACCCACTGTGCTCTAACATTTTCTGCTTGGCTCTGTGGAGGCCAGTAATCTTGGTCTCCACACGTTAGGCTGGGTAAGGTTACGCGTGGTTTTGTGACGATTGGTTATGTGAGGATAGGGTGTCTTTGACTTTTGTGCTATGCACTGCGATTCGATGGAACTCTACGTTCTACTGTCATCTAACGTGCTCTTCCTGCCTGCCGGCAGGCCAGCTATAGTGGTATCGGCTCGGTAGAATGAGTTATGTTACGCTTGGTTACGTTACGATTGGCTATGTTCGGAGAGGATAGCTTTGGCTTTTGTGCTATACACTGCGATTGTTCATATTTCTGCGCCCTTCTCTCCCCTAATATGTTCAGCATGGCTCTGGGGTGGGCAGAAATAGACATCTCATCACGTTATGTTGAGTCATGTTTCGTTTCGTTACGTTACGTTTGGCTTTGTTTGGATAGGATATGTTTCTCTTGTGTGCTATTCACTGCTGTTCCCTGGATTTCTGCGCCCTACCGTGCTCTAGTGTTTTCTGCTTGGTGCTGGGGAGGCCAGCAGCAGGGGTCTCTGCACGTTATGTTGAGTAATGCTACGTTTCGTTTGTTTAGTTTAGCTCAAGTAAGGTTTGGATGTCTTTGACATTTGTGCTATACACTACATTGTGGCTGATTTCTGAGCACTCCTTTTCACTAATATTTTCTGCTCGGATCTGGGGAGGCCAGCAGTAGTGTCCTCAGCGCGTTACGTTGAGTTAGGCTACGTTTGGATGGGTTATGTTAGTTTGGGTTATGTTCGGATAGCTTTGTCATTTCTGCTATACACTGCGATTCTATGGATTTCTGTTCACTGGCCCCCTCTAATATATTCTGCGCGGCTCTGGGGAGGCAAGAAATAGTCATCGCATCACGTTAGGTTAAACTAGATTACGTTTGGTCATATTACGATTGGATAGGTTAGGACAGGTCAGCTTTGACTTTTGTGATGTAGACTGTTGTTCCGTGCATTTCTACGCCCTAGTGTGCCCTTGTATGTTCTGCTTGTCCATGGGGAGGCCAGCATCAGCGTTCTCGACACGGTAGCTTGAGCTCGGTTAAGTTTGGTTATGTTACGTCTGGTCGGGTTAGGATAGGATAGCTTCGAATCTCGTGCTATACAGTATTATACGATGGTTCTCTGCGCTCTGCTTTGCTGTACTATATTCTGCTTGACCCCGCGTAGGACAGCAATGGTGATCGCGGCACGTTAGTTTGAGTTAGGTTACGATGGGTAAGGTTGGGTTAGTTGGTGTTAGGTCCGGGTGGCTTTTAGTTTTCTGCTATGAACTGCGATTGTTATGGATCTCTGTTCATTGGTCCCCTCTAATATGTTCTGCTCGGCCCGGGGAAGGCCAGCAATAGTGGTCGCGTCACGTTAGACTGAGATATGTTACGTTCGGGCATGCTATGGTTGCATATGTAAGAATATCATTGCTTTTTCTTTTGTGCTGTAGACTGCTGTTCGGTGGATACCTGCGCCCGACTGTACCATAGTATGTTCTGCTCTGCTCAGGGGAGCCATGCATTAGTGGTCTCGGCACATTGTGTTGAAATAGTGCAAGCTTGTTTGGTTTAGCTTAGTCCAGGTAGGGATTTGATATTTCTGTCTTTTGTGCTATAGACTGCAATGCGGCGGGTCTCTGCGCTCTTCTCTTCACTGGTATATACTGCTTGTCTCCGCGGAGGCCACCAATAGTTAGTCCGACACTTTAGGTCGAATTAGGTTTCGTCTGGTTATGACACGATTGGCTTTGTTAGGATAGGATAGCTTTGACTCTTATGCTCTACCCTGCCCTTCGGCGGATTTTTGCGCCCCTCTGTGCTCTGGTATGTTCTGCTTCGCTCCGGGGAGACCAGCAATAGTGGTCCCTTCACGTTAGGCTGAGTTGAGTTACGTTTGGTTTGGGTATGTGTTGTGCTATATACGGTAAGGCGATCTATATCTTTCGCGCTACACACTGTTATCAGATGGATTTCTGCTTTCTACTGCGCTCTAATATGTTTTCCTTGGCCCTGGGGTGGCCAGAAATGGATGTCTTGTCACGTTGTCTTGAATTAGGGTACGTTCGGTTAAGTTACGATTGTCTACGTTAGGATAGGGCAGCTTTGACGTTTGTGCTGTATGGTAATGTTCCGTGGATTTCTCCGCTCTACAGTGCTCTAGTATGTAATGCGTGGCGCTGTGCAGGCCAGCAGTTGTGTACTCGGCATGTTAGGTTGTGATCGGTTATGTTCGTTTATGTTACGATTGGCAAGGTTAGGATAGTGTAGCTTTGTCTTTTGCGCTGTGCACCGTTTTCGGTGGATTTCTGCACCCCAATGCTCTCTAACATGCTGTGCTTGGCCGTGGGAGGCCAACAACATTGGTCTCGTCACGTTATGTTGAGTTGCTCTGCGTTGGATCAGGTTAGGTGAGGCTATGTTCTGTCAGTTTGTTTGTCGTTTGTGCTCTGCACTGCAAAGCGGAGAATTTCTTAGCTTTATTGCATTCGGCAGCATTATTGGTCTCGGCACGTTAGGTTGAGTTAGGATATATTCGGTTATTCAAGTTTGGGATAAGGTGGGTAACGGTAGCTCCGACATACGTGTTATACACTAATGTTCGGTGGGTTTCTGCTCTCGACTGCGCTCTACAACATTCTGCTTGGCCCTGTGGAGGCCAGAAATAGCGGCCGCGGAACGTTGTGTTTAGGTAGGCTACGTTCGGTTAGGTTACGTTAGCTTGGGTTTGGTCTGGATAGGTGCGACTCTTGTGCAATACGCTGTATTTCTGTGGACTTCCGGGTTTTCCTCTAGTAAGTTCTGCTGGACGCTGTGGAGGCCAGAATTGGTGCTCGGGGTACGCTAGGCTGAGTTATGTGAAGGCTGGTTATGTAGGTATAGGATAGCTTTGACTCTTATGCTATACATTGTTATCCGGTGGACATCTGCGCTTCAGTGTGCTCTTGCATGTCCTGCCTGCCTCTGGGGCTGCCAGCAACAGTAGTCTCAGCACTGTAGGTTGAGCTATGCTATGTTCGGTCATGTTAGGTTGGGACATGTTATGCTACGGTATCTACGGCTTTTGTGCTATTCACTGCAATGCGGTGGATATCTGCGCTCTACTGTGCTCTAGTGCACACTGCTTGTCTCTGTGGAGGCCTGGAACAGTGGTCTCGTCCTGTTAGGTTTAGTTAGGGTACGTTTGTATATGTTACGTTTGGCTAGGTCAAGAGGGGCTACTTTGACGTTTGTGCCACACGCTGCTATTCCCCGGATATCTGTGCTCTACTCTGCTCCAGTATATTCTGCTTGACCCTGGGGATGCCAGCAATTGTTGTCTCTGCACGTTCGGCCTTGTTAGATAACGTTGGGATAGGTTAGGTTAGGTTAAGCTCGGCTAGGTGACTTAGAGTTTCGTGCTATAATCTGCTATTCAGAGTTGCCCTGCGCTGTACTGTGCTCTACTAAACTATGCTTATACCTCGGCATGCCAGCAATTTTGGTCCCGGCACGTTAGATTTAGTTAGGTTGCGTTTCGATAGTTTAGGTTGGGTTAAGTTCGGTTACCGCAGCGTTGACTTTTATTCTATACGCTGTTTTTCGAAGTATTACTGCTATCTACTTTGCTGTACCGTATTCCACCTGGCCATGGGAGGCCAAGGGCAGTGGTCGCTGCACGTTATGTTGAGTTATGCCCCGTTTGGTTATGTTAGGTTAGGTCTGGTTATGCCAGGTTATCTACGACTTCTGTGCTATTCACTGCAATGTGGTCGGTTTCTGCGCAATACTGTACTCCCATATGTTCTGCTTGTATGTGTGGATGCCAGCAACAGCGGTCCTGTCCTGCCAGGCTGAGTTAGGATCCGTTTGTGTGTGTTACGTATGGCTAGGTTAGGACATGCTACTCTGGCATTTGTGCTGTACACCGCTATTCGGTGGATTTCTGCACTCTAATGTGCTCTAATATGCGCCGATTGTCTCTACGAGGGCCATCAGTAGTGGTCGCCGCACGTTACGTTGAGTTATGCTCTGTTTGGTTATGCTAGATTCTGCCCTGTTTGGTTAGAGTCTCTTCGACTTTTGTGCTCTGCGCTGCTATTCAGAGGCTGTCCGCGCTCCACATTGCTCTACTACACTCTGCTCTACTCTGGGGAGTCTAGCAATGGTGCTCGTGGCTCGTCAGATTTTGTTAGGTTGCGTTCGGTTATGTTATGTTAGGTTCAATTTGGTTATGGTACATTTGACTTTCGTACTGTAGACTTTTATTCCGTGTATTCCTGTGACCTACATTGCTCTACTGCATTCTGCTTGGCTCTGGAGTGGCCCGAAGCATTGTTTGCGGCACGTTGCGTTGTGCTATGCTACGCTTGGTTAGGTTTGGTTCGGTCAGGTTTGGTCAGGATACCTCCGACTTATGTGCAGTTCACTGCAATGCGGTCGAGTTCTGCAAACTACTGTGCTCTAGCACATTCAGCTTGTCTCTATGGAGGCCAGCAATAATGGCCTCATCATGTTAGGATGGTTTAGGTTACGTTTATATATGTTACGTTTGGCAAGGTTAGGTGAGGCTACTTTGACTTTTGTGCGATACACTACTATTCCCCGGATTTCTGCGCTCTAATGCACTCTAATATGCTCTGCTTGGCTCTGGGTGGCCAGCGATATTTGTCTCGTCACGTTAAGTTGAGCGACACTACGATCCGAAAGGTTAGGTTAGGCAAAGTTGTGCCAGGATGCGTTTGACTCTCGCGCTATACACTGCAATGCAGTGAGTTTCTGCGATCTGGTGTGCTCTTGTAGTTTCTGCTTGGCTCTGCGGGGCCAACAACAGTTGTCTCCGCATATTAGTTTGAGATATACTACGTTGGGTCATGTTAGGTATGGTTAAGCACGGCCGGGTTGACTATGACTTTCATGCTATACACTACTATGCGGAAAATCCCTGCGCTGTACTGTGCTTTACTATATTACGCATAGCGTTGGGAATGCCAGCAATAATGGTCTCAGCAGGTTAGGTTGAGTTAGGTTGCGTTTGGTTAGTTTAGGTTGGTTTATTTTCGGTAAGGTTGGTTTTGACTTTCGTGTTATACACCGTTGTTCAGTGGATTTCCGCGCTAGAATGCGCTCTACAACATTCTGCGTGGCTCTGGGGAGGCAAGCATTAGAGGCATCGGCAGGTTTGGTTGAGTTATGCTACGTTCGGTTATGTTACGTATGGCTGTGTTAGGATAGAGCAGCTTAGACTATTGTGCTGCGCAATGAGATCCTAAGGATTTCTGCGCTCCGCTCGCCTTTAGTGTGCTCTACTTGACCATGTAGAGGGTAGCAATAGTGGCCTCGGCACGTTAAGGTGGGTTAGGATAAGATGGGTTGCGTTACGTTTGGTTAGGCTTGGATAGGATAGCTTCGGTGTTTGCGCTGTACACTGCTATTCGGTCGGTATTTGCGCTCTACATTGCTCTACTAGAATCTGCTTGCCTCTGGGGAGGCATGATATAGTGGTGGTGGCCTATTTGTTCGAGATAGGTTACGTTTGGCTTGGTCAGGGCAGGTTAAGTTTGGTTAGATTGGCTTCGACGACTGCTATAAACTGCTATTCGGCTCTCATCAGCGTTCCACTGTGCTCTAGTATCATATGCTTGTCTCTGGGGCGGCCAGCAGTAGTGGTCGTGTCACGTTTGCTTGTGTTCGGTTGCGCTTTGTTTGGTTAGGTTACGCTAAGTTAGGTTAGGATGGCTTTGACATTCGCGCTTTACACTGCTCCTCGGTGGATTTCTGCGCTCTACTTTGCTCTACTGTAATCTGTCCGACTCTGGGGATGCCAGCAATAGTGGTGGCGGTGCGATAACGTGAGCAGTTTCGTTTGCTATGTTACGCCTGGATAGGTTTGGAGAGGGTAGCATTGACCTTTGTCGCGTACACCGCTATTCGGTGGATTCCTAAGATCCACATTGCTTTACTATACCCTGCTCGTCTCTCGGAAAGCCGGCAACAGTGTTCGCGGCACGTTAGTTTGGGTTAGTTTACGATTGGTTGTGTTATGTTAGGATAAGTCTGGTTAGCGTAACTTTGACTTTCGTGCTTTACACACATCTTTCGTGGATTCCTGCCCTCAACTCTGCTCTACTCTTACCTGCTAGGCCTTGGAGGCCAGCGATAGTGGTCGCGGCACGGTATGCCGAGTTTCGCCACGTTAGGGTAGGTAAAGTTAGTTTGGTTAGGTTTCGACATCTTTGACACTTCTGGTGTACCCTGCGATTCTATAGATTTCTGCGCTCTACTCTCCACTAATATGTGCAACTTGGCCCTGGGGAGGACAGCAATGGTTGTGGCGACACGTTAGGCTTGGTTTAATTACGTTTGGTTGTGTTACGACTGGTTAGGTTAGGAAAGGATAACTCTCACTCTGGCGCCACTCCCTAATTTTTGGTGGATTTCTCCGCTCCACTACGCCCTGATATGGTCTGCCTTGCTCTGGGCATGCAAGGAATTGTGGCCGCGGTACGTTAGTCTGTGATATGTTACGTGAGTTTGGTTTAAGCTGGCATGTGTTGGGTTTGTGTAGCTTTGACTTTTCTGCATACAATGCGATTCTATGGATTTCTGCGCTCTACTCTCCCATAATGTGTTGTGCATGGCTCTGGGGAGGACAGCAATCATGGTCTCGGAATGTTATCCTTTGTAAGGTTACGTTTGGTTCTGTCACAATTGTTTACGTTAGCATAGGATAGCTCCAACATTTGTGCTATACACTGATATGCGGTGCATTCCTGTGTTACAATATTCTCTAACGTTCTCTGCTTGTCTCTGTGAGGCCAGCAATGTTGGTCGTGGCACGTTTGTTTGATTCATGTCATGTTTGGGTATGCTAGGTATGGTTAAGTTTGGATAGGATAGCTTTGACTTTTGTGGTATGAAATGCTATTCGGAGGAACTCTGTGCTCCTCTGTGCAGTGGCATATTCTGCTTAGCTCTGGAGAAGCCAGCAATCGTTGTCTGGGCACGTCAGGCTTTGTTATGTTACGTTTGGTTATGTTACGATTGGCTAGGGAAGTAGGCGACGTCTTTGACTCTTTCTCTATACACTCTTATTCCGTGCATATCAGCGACCAACAGTCTCCCGGTGCGTTCTGCTTGGCACAGCGAAGGCCAGCAATTGTGTTCTCGGCAAGTTATGTTATGTTGCGTTACGTTCAGTTATGTTACGATTTGTTTAGTTAGGAAGGAACGGTTCTAATTTTAGTGCTATGCTCCGCTTTTCGGTGGAATTCTTAGCTCTACTGTACCCTAATTTGTTCTGCATTGCTCTGGGTAGGTCGGCAATAACATCCTAGGCAAATTAGATTCAGTTATGTTGCGTTCTGTAATGTTATATTTGGATAGGTTCAGCTAGGATAGCTTTGGCATTTGTGATATACACTGCTTGTCGGTGGATTTCGGCAGTCTGCTGTGATCTAATATTCTCTGCCTTACTCTTGGGAGGCCGGAGAAGGTAGCCGCGGCGCACTTAGCTTGGATATTCTACGCTTGGTAAGGTCGGTTAATGTCAGGCTAGGTTAGGATGTCTTTGACTTATGTTCTGGACTCTGCTATTCGGTGGATTTCTACCATCTAAGTTGCCCTACTATGCTCTGCATGGTTCTGGAAAGGCCAGCAATAGTGGTCTCAACACGTTGGGTTGAGTAGGGGTACGTTCGGTTATGTTAGGTTAGCTTGGGTTTGGCTTGGCTGGCTTTGACCTTTGCGCTATGCACTGCGATTTAGTGAACTTCTGCGCTCAGCATCTCTCTACTATTCTTTGCTCGACACTATGGAGGCCAGCAGTGGTGGTCGTGGCAAGTTGGTTTTATTTATGTTAAGTTGGGTTACGTTACGCTTCGTGCGGTCAGGACAGGATATCTTCGGCTCTTGTGCTATACGCTGTTATCTGGCGGCTTTCTGCACCGTGGGTCGCGCTGGTACAATCTGCTTAGCTCTGGCTAGGCCAGCAGTAGCGGTCTCGGTACGTTATGTTGGGTTATGTTACGTTTGGTTAAGTTACGTTTGGCTAGGTCATGACTGGTAGCTTTGACTTTTGTACTATACACTGTTATTCGGTGGTTTTCTACGTCCTACATTGCTCAAATGGCCTCTGCTTGTCTCTTTGGATGCCAGCAGTAGTGGTCGTGGGACGATAGGTTGAGCTAGGTTACGCTTGGTTATGTTACGAATGGTTAGGTTAGGAGCGGATAGCTTTGATTTTAGTTCCATGTACTGCTGTTAGGTGGATTCCTGTGCGCGACAGTGCCCTAATACTTACCGCTAGGCTCTGGGAATGCTAGCAATAGTGGTCTCGGCACGTTATGTTGAGTCGGGTTACGTTCGGTTTGATTGGGTTTGGCAATGTTTGGTCAGGATAGCTTTAACTTTTGCGCCGTGCGCTGCTATTCGGTGGACTTCTGCTCTCTACTGTGCTCTAGTATATCCTGCTTGGCCGTGGAGAGGGCAGCAACATCGGACTCGGCACGTCTTGTCTAGTTATCCTACGTTTGGTTATGTTCTGTTGGTTTGGATTAGGTTTGGGTAGCTTAGACTTTTCTGATGTTCACTGCCATTCTATGGATTTCTACGTTCTACTCTCCACTAACTTCTTCTGCTTGGCTATGGGGTGGCCAGCAGTGGTGGTCGCGGCAGGATAGAGTGAGATGGGTTACGCTTTGTTGGGTTACGGTTGGTTACGTTATTAGAGGGTAGCTTCGACCTTAGTGCTATAGTCTGCAGTTTGGTGGACTTCTGCGCCCAGCAGTGTCCTAATACTTTCAGCTTGGCTCTGGGAAGGCCAGCAATAGTGGTCCCGGCACTTTGCGTGGAGACATATTACGATAAGTTCGGTTAGATTATACAAGTGTGGTCAGGGTAGCTTTACCTTTTGTGCTGTACACTACTATCCGGTGGAGTTCTGCGCTCTTCTGTGCACTAGTATTTCCAGCTTGGCTGTGGTTAGGGCAGCAATAGATGTCCCTGCACGTTAGGTTGATATGGGCTACGATCTATTATGTACTGTTGGTTTGGGTTAGGATTAGGTAGCTTAGACTTTCCTGATATACACTGCAATTATATGGATTTCTGCGCTCTACTCTCCAATAATGTGTTCTGCTTGTCTGTGGGGTGGCCAGCAATCGTGGTAGGGGCTCGTTAGTTTGAGATATGTTACATTTCGCTATGTTACGGTTGGTTAGGTTAGGAGAGGACAGCTTTGACTTCTGTGCTATATCCTGTTATTAGGTGGATTCCGGCGACCTTCATTGCCCTTATATCTTCAGCTTAGCTCTGAGGATACCAGCAATGGTGGCCTTGGCAGGATATGTTGTATCTTGTTACGTTCGGTTATGTTGTGTTTGGCTAAGTTTGATGTGGGTAGCTTTAACTTTCATCGAGTACAATGATATATAGTGCACTTCTGCGCTCTACTGTGCACTAATATGTGCCGTTTGGTTCTGTGGCGTGTAGCAACAGTGGTCTCGCAACGTTAGTCTGAGTTGGTCAATGTTTGGTTATGTCCTGTTGGTTTGTGTTTGGTTTAGGTAGCATTGACTTTTCTAATATACACTATTTTTCAATGGATTTCTGTATTCTACTCTCTGCTAATGTACTCTGCTTGGCACTGGGGAGTCCAGCAATAGTTGTCGCGGCAGGTTAGCGTGAGTTTGGTTTCGTTTGGTTAAGTTAGGGGAGGATAGCTACGACATTGGTGCTACAGCCTGCCATTAGGTGGGTTTCTGCTCCCTATAGTGCTTTAACGTTTTCAGCTTGGCTCTGGCAAGGCCAGCGAGGTTGGTCTCGGCACGTTATGATGAGTCATGCTACGTTGGGTTTGGTTTGTTTAGGCTACGTTTGGTTTGGGTAGACATAACTTTCGTCCTGCACACTGACATATGGTGGTTTCCTGCACTCTACTGTGCTCTAGTTTGTTCTCCTTGGCTCTCGGGATGGCCACCATAACGTTCTCGGCACGTTAGTTTGAGTCAGGCAATGTTTGGCTTTGTTCTGTTGGTTTGGGTTAAGCTTGGGTATCTTTGACATTTCTCATATACCCTCCGGTTATCTGGATTTCTGCGTCGTAGTCACATCTAACGTGTCCCCTTTGAGACTAGGGTGAAGGGCTATAGTGTTCGCGGTACGTTAGGTTGAGTTGGGTTATGTATGGTTATGTGACTATTGACAAGTTTAGGAGCGGGTAGCTTTGACTATAGTGCCATTGTCTGCCATTAGTGTGATTCCTGCGCCATGCAGGTATCTAATGCTTTCAACCTGGGTCAGGGATTGCCAGCAATTGTGGTCTCTGCATGTCACGATATATCAAGTTATGTCCAGTTAGGCTGGGTCAGGCTATGTTTTGTAGGGTAGCTTATATTTTTGTGCTCTACACTGCTATTCGGCGGACTTCTGCGCTATACAGTGCTCTCGCATGCCTTGCTTGGCTCTGGGTCTACTGAGGTCTAATATGCTCTGCTTGGCTCTGTGGATCACGGTGTTTGAGGTCGCGGAACGTCCGGTTGTGTCATGCTACGTTCGGTAATGCTACGTAAGTTTGGGTTAGGATTGTGTGACTTTGACTTTCGTGTTATAACCAGTTATTCGTTTGATTTGTGCACTCGACTCTGCTGCACCATACCCTACTCGACCCTCTGGAGCCCAACAACAGTGGTCGATGCACGTTAGATTGAGTTAGATTACTTTCGGTTATGTTAAGCTTGGCTCAGTTAGGAGAGGATATCTTTGACTTTTGCTCTGTACACTGCCATTAGGCGGATTTCAGCACTCTAATGTGCTCTAATATGTTCAGCCTGACACTGGGAAAGTCAGCGATATTGGTATCGGCTCATTATTTTGTGTCATGCTACGTTTGGTTGGGTTAGGTTAGGTCATGTTATGATAAGGTATCTTTGGCTTTTGTGCTTTACTCTGTAATGCGATGGACATCTGCGCTATACAGTGCTCTAGTATGTTCCACTTGGCGATGAGGGCGCTAGTAATAGTGGTCTCGGCGCATCAGGTTGAGATAGGATACGTTTGGTTATGCTACGTTATAATTGCTTGGGTTTGGATTGCATCGACTTTCCTGCTATACACTGCAATCATATGGATTTCTGCGTTCTACACTCCTCTAATCTGCTCTGATTGTCTCTGTGGATACCAGCAGTAATGGTCGCGGCACGTTAGGTTTAGATAGATATCGTTGGATTAGGTTTGGTTTCGTTGATTTGGGTTGGGCTGGGACATGATACCTTCGACTCTTCTGCTGTATACTGCTATTCGGGGGATTTCTGCGCTCTACTGTTCCTTAATATGTTCTGCTTGTCTCCGAGGAGGCCAGCAATGGTGGACTCGGCACGTTGGGATAGGTTAGCCACCGTTTGGTTAGGTTACGTTAGTTTCGATTAGCTTCGGATAGCTTTGAGCTTCGTGTTATATACTTACATTCGGCGGATTTCTGAGCTCTACTCTGCTCTGCACGGCTCCGGCAAGGCCAGCAATAGCAGTAGCGTATCCTTAGGTTGTGTTATATTACGTTTGGTTATTTTACGAATGATTAGGTTTGTTGGGGGCAGCTCCCGCTTTTCAGCTGTACACTGCAATGTACGCTGCGTTTCTATGGTTTCCTGCGATCCACTCTGCTCTTACGTGCTCTGCTTGACTCTGTGGCGGTCTGCAATGCTGGTCGCGCCGCGCTAGGTTGGGATGGATTACGTTTTGCTAGGTTATGTTTCCCTGTGTAAGGTTTGCATAGCTCTGACTTTCGTGGTATACACAGCTACTCGGTGGATTTCTGCGCTCTACTTTGCTCCGTTGTGATCCGCTTGGCACTAGGGTAACTAGCACTAGTGGTCTAGGCACGTCAGGTTGGATAATGTTGCACTTGGTGATGTTACCTTTGGTGAGGTTAGGATAGGGTAACTTTGACCTTTGAGATATACACGGCTATTCAGTGGACTTCGGCGTTCCACTGCAATCTGATATGCTCAGCTTGTCTCAGGGAAAGGCAGATATGGCGGCCTTGGGACGTTATGCTGACTCAGGCAACGATAGGTTGGGCTAGGCTTTGTCTGGTTATCTCAGGTTATCATCGACCCTTGCGCTATGCACTGAAACGCCGTGGATGCCCGTTATCTACTGCGCTGTTGTATACTGTGCTTGGGCCTGGGGAGGTCAGCAATAGCGTTGTAGGGTCGTTAAGTGTACATAGCTTGCGTTTGGTTACGCTATATTTGGCTAGGTTAGGACAGGACAGTCTTGAATTTGTGCTATACACTCCCATTCGGTTGATTGCTGCGCTCCACTGTGACCTAATATGCTATGCTTTACTCTGGGGAGGCCAGGAACTGTGGCCGCTGCGCGTTATGAAGAGTTAGGTTACGTTTGGTTCGGTTAGGTTTGTTTGGGTTAGGATATGATACCTTGGACTTTTGTGCTGTACACTAAAATGCGGTGGATGTCTGCTCTCTACTATGCTCTAGTATGTTCTGCTTGGCTATGGGGAGGCCAGGAACAGTGGTCTCGGGCAGTTGGGTAGGGACGCGCTACGTTTGGCTAGGTTATGTTAGCTAGGCTTAGGTATGTATCGCTCCGACTTTTCTGCTATACACAGCGATTCTATGGATTCCTGCACCACAACCTCATCTAATGTGCTTCACTTGAGCCTGTGGTGGTCAACAGCACTGGTCGCGGCGGGTTAGGTTGGGACAGATTACGTTCGGCTAGGTTAATATAGTCTGGGTTAGGTTAGGATATCTTTACCTTTTGCTCTATTCACTGTAATGCGGTCGATTTCCACGCTCTGCTGTCCCCTATTATATTCCACTTGTCTCTGCGGAGGCCAGAAATTGTGGTCCCGGCACGTTAGGTTGTGTTTAGTTACGCTTGGCTAGGGTATACTTGTTTGTGTTATGTTTCATTAACCTAGACATTCTTGGCACAGACTGTTATTCGGTGGATTTCTGCGATCTACTGTGCTGGACTATACTCCGGTCGACTATGTGGAGGCCAAGAATAGTGGTCACTGCACGTTGGGTTGAGCTATGTAACGTTTGGTTGCGTTACGGTTACCTAGGTTAGAAGGGCCTTGTAGCGCCTTTTGCGCTGTACACTGTATTCGGCGGATTCCTGCACTCTACAGAGCCCTAATATGTTCAGTATGGCTATGGGAGTTCCAGCAATAGTGGTATCGTCACGTTACGTTGGGTTATGCTGCGTTTGGTTACGTTAGGTTTGGTCAGGTTAGGTAGGATATCTTTGACTTCTATGCTTTACACTCCAATGCGGCGGGTTTCTGCGCCTTACTGTGCTCTAGTACATTCTGGTTGGCTCTGTGGGAGTCAGCAATGGTGGTCAAGGCAAATTAGGTTTAGTTAGGTTGCGTTTGGCTTCTTATGCTTGTTTAGGTTAGGCTAGCGAAGCCATGACATTTGTGCTACACACTGCTATTCGGGGGATTTCTACGCACAACTGTGATCAAGCATGCCCTACTTTTCTCTGAGGAGGGCAAAAATTGTGACCGCGGCGCGTCAGGTTGCGTTAGGTTTCGTTTAGATAGCTTAGCTTTGGATATCCTAGACTTTTGTGCTCTACACTGGAGTACGGTGTACCTTTGCGCTCTACTGTGCTCTAGTATGATCTGCTTGGCTCTGGGGAAGCAGTCATTGAGG
>NW_016910833.1:34536-36088 GCF_001483705.2 Eufriesea mexicana
CTATTCGGGGGATTTCTATGCACAACTGTGATCAAGCATGCCCTACTTTTCTCTGAGGAGGGCAAAAATTGTGACCGCGGCGCGTCAGGTTGCGTTAGGTTTCGTTTAGATAGCTTAGCTTTGGATATCCTAGACTTTTGTGCTCTACACTGGAGTACGGTGTACCTTTGCGCTCTACTGTGCTCTAGTATGATCTGCTTGGCTCTGGGGAAGCAGTCATTGAGGTCTCGATACCTTTGGCTGAGATAGGACACGTTTGGTTATGATATGCTTGCTTAGGTTAGGTTTGGATAGCATGGACTTTTCTGTTATACACTGCTATTATGTGGATTCCTGCGCTCCTTTCTCCTCTAATATGCTCTGCTTGACCCTGTGGAGGCCAGCAATACTGGTTCCGGCACGTTAGGATCAGTTATATTACTTTCGGCTAGGTTACGTTAAGCTGGCTTGGGTTAGGATAGCTTTGACTTTTGTGCCCAACACAGACGTTATGTGGGTTCCTGTGCCCTTCTGTGCTCTATCATATTCCGCTTGTCTCCGGGGATTCCAGCAGTAGCGGCCGCGGCTCGCTAGGTTGAGGTGTGATACGTTTGGTTAGGTTAGCTTAAGACAGGTTTGGCTAGGATATCTTATACTCTTGTGCTACACACAGCAATGCGTACGATTTCTACGCTCTGCTGTGCTCCAGCATATCCTGTCTGCTTCTGCGTATGCCAGCAGTAGTTGTCTCGACACGTGAGTTGTGTTGCTATACGTTTGGAGAGGTTAGACTAGCCTGGAGTAAGTTTGGATTGCTTTCACTCTCGTGCTATACACTGTTACTCATAGATTTCTGTGCTCCGCTGAGATCTCCTAAACTCTGCTCGGACTGTGGGGAGGAGAGTAATTGTGGTCTCCGCACGTTAGATTCGGTTATGCTACGTTCGTTTATGTTTGGCTTGGTTATGGTAGGAGAGGGTAGCTTTGACTTTTATGCTATGCGCTGCCGTCCGGTACATTTCCACGCTCTACTGTGCTCTGATTAGCTCTGCCTGGCTCTGTGGGGGGAGGGGGGCAGCAACAGTGGCCTCGTCTCGTTAGGTTTAGTTATTCTACGTTTGGTTGGGACAGGTTAGGCCAGGTAGGGTCGCGGTGCCTTTGACATTTGTGCTATTCGCTGGTCTTTGGTGGCATCCTTCACTCTACAGAGCTCTATTGTATTCTGGTTGGCTCTGGCCATTCAAGTGATAGTGGTCTCGGCTCGATAGGTTAAGTTACGCTACGTTTGGCTTTATTACGTTTGGATAGGTTAGGACATGGTGTTTTCGACTTTTTAGCTATACACAGCTATTCGCTTCATTCCTACGCTCTGCATTGCTCCACTATAACCTGTTCTACTCTGTGGTGGCCAGTAATCTTTGCCCCGGCACGTTAGCTTGATTTAGGCAACGTTTGGTTATGTCACGTATGGCGAGGGCGGAGAGGGTAGTATTGACTGTTGCGCTGTATGCTGCTATTCGATGAACACCTGCGCTGTACTGTGCTCTAATGTGCGCTGCTTGTCTCTGGGGAG
>NW_016910834.1:0-295 GCF_001483705.2 Eufriesea mexicana
TGTACTTGCCATTGGTTGAAGGCGCTATGCGACCTATTCACCAAGCTATAACAGAGTGTAGATGATGAGTAGGCCTATCCTCTGGCAAGTAGATGGCTGTACCTGCCATTGGATTGCAGGCGTTGCGCGATCTATTCACCAAGCTGTATTAGGTTATAGATTATGAATAGGCCTATTCTTTGGCAAGTAGGTGGCTGTACTTGCCATTGGTTGAAGGCGTAACACGAACAATTCACCAAGCTATAACAGATAATAGATTTTGAATATAACGATTCTAAGGCATGTAGACGGCTGT
>NW_016910835.1:0-2664 GCF_001483705.2 Eufriesea mexicana
ACGAATGTACGGATGTATGGATGTATGTATTTATAAATGTATGGATGTATGGATGGATGGATGCATCGTATGATGGAAGTACGAATGGATGTGTATATGGTCGCATGGACGTGTGGATGTTTGGATGTATACATGGATGGGTGTATGAATGGATAGATTTATGGATCAGTGGATGTATGGATGGATGGGTGTATGGATGGTTCGCTGTATGGATGGGTGAATGTGCGGATGGATTGAGGTACGGATGGTCGAATGAACGGATGCATGGATGTATGAATTTATATATGTATGGATGTATGGATGGATGGATGTATGGGTGTATGTGTGGATGTTTGTGTGGATGTATCTAGGGATGTATGCAAGGATGTATGTATGGATGTATGTACGGATGTATGCATGGACATATGGATGGATGTTTGTATGGATGAATGTATGGTCGTATTTGTGGATGTATCTAAGAATATATGTATGGAAGTATGGACGAATGAATGTATGAGAGTATGTATCAATGTATGTATTGACGTATGTATGGATGTATGGATGTTTGGAAGGACGTATGTATGGATGTATGTATGGACGAATGTATTGGTGTATGTATGGATGTATATATTGGTGTATGTATGGATGTATGGTTGGATTGGTGGATGGATTGTTGTATGGATGTTTGGATGGATGGAAGAATGGATTGCTGTATGGAATTATGGATGGATGGATGTATGGATGGATGGATGTATGGATGGGTGGATTTATGGGTGGATGGATGTATGTATGGATGTATGTTAGTATGTATGTATGGACGAACACATGGATGAATGTATGGGTGTATGTATGGGTAAATGTATTGATGTATGTATGCATGTATGGATGGATGGATGTATGGATCCATCGATGAATGGATGGTTGGATTTATGGATGGATGGATGTATGGAAGAATGGAAGTGTGGATTGATGGTTGGATGGATAGATGGCTGTATCGATAAATGGGTGAATGTATGGATAGATGTATGTATGGACGGATCTACTGATGTATGGATGTATGGATGTATGGATGGGTGGATGTATGGTTAGATGGATTTATGGATGTGTCGATGGATGGATGGATGTATGGATGCGTTAAGGGAATGGCGAGTATGCAGATGTATGAATGGTTGGATGTGTGGATGTATGTATGGATGTTTGTAAGGATGTATCTATGCCTGTATTTATGGATGAGTGTGTGGGTGTATGTATGGATGTATGCATGGATGTATGTATGGATGATTGTATTTATGTATGTATGGATGTATGAACGGGTGTATGTATGGATGGATCAGTGTATGGGTGGTTGGATTTATGCATGTATTGGTGTGTGGATGTATGGATGTATGGATGGGTGGACGTATGGATTGATGGATGTATGAATGTATGGATGTATGTGTGAATGGATGTTTGTATTTATGTATGTATGGATGTATGAGTGGATGAATGTATGGAGAGATGAGTGTATGGGTGGATGTATTTATGGATGTATGGGTGTGTGGATGTATGGACGTACGGACGGATGTATGTATGTATGCATGTATGTATGTAAGTATGTATGAATGGGTGTTTGAATGTATGGATGAATTTGAGTTACGTATGCATGGATGTATGGATGTGTGGGTGGTTGAATGTACGGGTGGATGGACGGAAGAACGGATGTATGTATGGATGTGTGTAAGAATGTATGTATGGATATATGTATGGACGAATGTTTGCGTGTATGTACGGATCTGTGTATTGATGAGTGTGTGGGTGCATGGATGGATGGTTGTATGGATGGATGGATGTATGGATGTGTGCATGTATGGATGTATGAATGTATGGATTATTGTGTGGATGGATGATTGTATTTATGTATGTTTGGTTGAATGAATGGATGAATGTATGGATGGATGAGTGTATGGTTGGAAGGATTTATGAATGTATGTATGTATGAATGTATGGATGTATGGTTGGACGGATGTACGGATGGATACGTGGATGCATGAATGGACGGATGTACGGATGGATGGATCTATGGATTTATGGTTGTATGGATGTATGGATGTGTGAGTGGATGAACGGTTGGGTGAATGGATGGAATAATGGGCAATTGGATGGGTGGTTGAACGGATGTGTGGACGGGTGGATGAACGGATGCGTGAATGGGTGGATACATTGGATTTATGGATGTATGGATGTATGGATGTGTGAGTGGATGAATGGTTGGGTGAATGGATGGAATAATGGGCAACTGGATGGGTGGTTGAACGGATGTGTGGACGGGTGGATGAACGGATGCGTGAATGGGTGGATGGCTGCATGGATGGATGGATGTGTGGATGTATGGATGTATATATGTATGGATGTATGGATGGATATCTGGATGTATGGATGTATGTGTGTATGGATTCATGTACGTACGAATGTATGGATATACGGATGTATGGATGAATGGATTTATATGTGTATGGATATAAGGATGGATGGATGTATGTATTGACGTATGTATGGATGTAATGATGGATTGATGGATTGGTGGACGGATGTATGGATGGATGGGTTTATGGTTCGATGGATGCATGGATGGATGGGTGTATGGATGAATGGATGAATTGGTGGATGGCTGTATGGATAGTTGCGTGCATGCATAGATTGAAGAAT
>NW_016910836.1:0-215 GCF_001483705.2 Eufriesea mexicana
AATGCAATGGCTATAGCACGCCAGTAGAATCTACCCTCCTTATTTATGCAATAAAGATAGCTCCACACGATATTAGTCGAAAATGTCAATAAAAATGAATCTTCCAGCCATATTCTAGAGCACTGAGTCGGCTACAGCATGCCAATTGAATTATTCCTCCATATTTATGCAAGAAAGTTATCTCACCACAATATTAGCCGGTAATGCCAATAGAA
>NW_016910837.1:0-1048 GCF_001483705.2 Eufriesea mexicana
AGCATTCCAATAGAATCTATACCCCTTATTCATGCAAGAAAATTAGCTCATCACGATATTAGTCGAAAGTGCCAATAGAACTGTATTTTCCAGTCAAATTCTATAGTATTTGAACGGCTACAGCATGCCAATGAAATCTTTCCTCCTTATTTATGCAAGATAATTAGCGCACCACTATATTAGTTGTAAATGTCAATAAAACTGAATTTTCCAGTCAGATTCTATCGCATTGCAATGGCTATAGCATACCAATAGGATCTTTTCTTCTTATTTATACATGAAAATTAGCTCACCACGATATTAGTCGAGAATGACAATAAAATTGAATTTTCCAGTCAAATTCTATAGGATTGCAACGGCTATAGCATGCCAGTAAAATCCTTCCTGCTTATTTATGCAAGAAAATTAGCTCACCACTATATTAGTTGAAAATGTTAATAGAATTGAATTTTCCAGTCAGATTTTATAGCATTGCAATGGCTATAGCAAGCCACTAGAATCTTTTCCCCATCCTTTTCCCCTTATTCATGCCAGAGAAATAGCTCACCAAGATATTAATCGAAAGTGCCAGTAAAAGTGTATTCTCTAGTCAGATTCTATCGCATTGCAATGGCTGTAGCATGCCAATGGAATCTTTCCTCCTTATTTATGCAAGATAATTAGCGCAACACGATATTAGTTGAAAATGTCAATAAAATTGAATTTTCCAGTCAGATTCTATAGCACTGCTGTGGCCATAGCATGCCAATACAATCTTGCCTCCTTATTTATTGAACAAAATTATCTCACCACGATATTAGTCGAAAATGTCAATAAAACTGAATTTTCCAGTCAGATTCTGTCGCATTGCAATGGCTATAGCATGCCAATAGAATCTTTCCACCCTATTTATTGAACAAAATTAGTTCACCACTATATTAGCCGAAGATGTCAATAATACTAAATTTTCCTGTCAGATTCTATCGCATTGCAATGGCTATAGTACGCCAAAATATTCTTTCCTCCTTATTTATGCAAGAAAACTAGCTCACCACGATATTAGTCGAGA
>NW_016910838.1:0-67023 GCF_001483705.2 Eufriesea mexicana
ACTCTATATTCAATTTAACTTTACTTTTCATTACTATTACCAATTGTTCATTCTCCATCTCTTGAATGATCCTCATATGTCCATGTCGATGCCACACATTTTTCTCTGTTGATATATATGCTGCCTCTTTTCTGTTTCTTTATTCTGCATCATGCGTTTCCTCTTCTCACTTCTTTTATTCGAACCTAACACATTAGCGATGATTATTGACTTTGACCACTGATATTAATATTCATTTAGATCAGGAATACAACATACCTTTCAATCTCACTGTATTCTCCATATCTTGTTGTTATAAGAGGCCATCACCTAAATTAATAATTCCTTTTTGTCTGCCTCAGCCATCTCCATTTTCTGAATCTTTATTTGACCATCAAAGATTTCTGTCTTGTATGTTATATGGTAAGCTAACCTAAAATCCAACAGACACATCATAACATATAAGTATTGCTGAATTTATTAAAACATGTAGAATACTTTATAGTACTCTTAAGTGAATAAAAAGAAGGGAAGAGAATGTGTGTTAGTTATTCATGTCGTTTTATTGTTTCATTTATTTCGTCCACCACGTAGCTATTTCAAAGATGCAACATTTTTCCGCTACAAAAATACTTAGCATATCCGGCTGCAGCCAACTTCCAGTTAGCGGCAAGCGGGCATAACGGTAACATGGAATATTCTCACTCGTCAAAATGAAAAATTAAATCTTAGAACGTTTCGTGAAGTAGTGATATCGCTGATTGACGTTTTAATTACTTTACGAAGTTCAAGATTACTAATTGTGAACATTTCTACGGTGGTAATATACTACATGTGAAAAAAGGTGATGTTACATAGTGTGAACCGTGTAATGACACATGTGCGAAATGAAGTGGTGTGAGTGCGCGATCCTATAATACTATCGCATTGTCCGTTATTATCGGCTGTAGAATATTCTAGATTTCGACAGTTCGTTGGAATATTTGATCAACATTACTCTGAATAGGCAGCTTTAAAACTGTTTTTTTCAATTTTTCTTCGATCTAGACGTTCCATTGCAATATAGTTATGTATTATCTCTTTTACATTCTAAATTTCAATTGTGGATTAGAATATTTCCTTCCTAATGCATAGAATAGGCTGTTCTCCAACCAGTAGGGCAATTATATAACGATTGAAGGTGCATATATGAAACAAAGTAACGGAAAAGCAAGTGCCTGCGAAATCGTTCTACACAGTAAACTTTATTCGCTTATATTTCTGAAATTAGGCTTTTCGGTTAGAATTTTTCGACATAACAGCGTAGAGTGAAATCTTCCTTAACGGGATTGGATATTTTTTTTGCGTTTCGAGCGTGCGTTTTCGAGAAATAGTGCCGGAAGTGTCAGTGGCTCTCAAATCGTGCTGCGCAATAGAATTTTTTGGCATCTAGTTTTTGAATTTGGCTTTTTGAATCGGATTTTTCCACTGATTCGCGTAGAGTGATTTTTTCCTTAACGGGATTGGATATTTTTTTTCGGTTTCGAGGGTGCGTTTTCGAGAAATAGTGCCGAATGTGTCAGTGGTTTTTAGATCGTGCTGCGCAATTTACTTTTTTGGCTTCTATCTTCGAAATTAGGCTTTTGAATCCGGATTTTCTTATCTAGCAGTGTAGAGTAGAATATTCTCTAACGGGATTGACTACTTCTTTTCGGTCTTGTGCTTGCGTTTTCCAAAAATAGTGCCGAATGTGTTAGTGGCTTTTAGATCATGCTGCGCAATAGACTTTATTGGCTTCTATCCTCGAAATTAGGCTTTTGAATCAGTATTTTTTCGTCTAACAGTGTAGAGTAGAATATTCTCTAACGGGATTGACTACCTTTTCTCGGTTTCGAGCGTGCGTTTTCGAGAAGTAGTGCCGAATGTGTCAGTGGTTTATAGATCATGCTGCGCAATAGACTTTTTTGGCTTCTATCTTCGAAATTAGGCTTTTGAATCAGGATTTTTTCATCTACCAGTGTAGAGTAGAATATTCTCTAACGGGATTGACTACTTTTTTTCAGTTTCGAGCGTGCGTTTTCGAGAAATAGTGCCGAATGTGTCAGTGGTTTTTAGATCGTGCCGCGCAATAGACTTTTTTGGCTTCTATCTTCGAAATTAGGCTTTTGAATCCGGATTTTTTCATCTACCAGTGTAGAGTAGAATATTCTCTAACGGGATTGACTACTTTTTTTCGGTTTCGAGCGTGCGTTTTCGAGAAATAGTGCCGAATGTGTCAGTGGTTTATAGATCATGCTGCGCAATATACTTTTTTGGATTCTATCTTCGAAATTAGGCTTTTGAATCCGGATTTTTTCATCTAACAGTGTAGAGTAGAATATTCTCTAACGGGATTGACTACTTTTTTTCGGTTTCGAGCGTGCGTTTTCGAGAAATAGTGCCGAATGTGTCAGTGGTTTTTAGATCGTGCTGCGCAATAGACTTTTTTGACTTCTATCTTCGACATTAGGCTTTTGAATCAGGATTTTTTCATCTAACAGTGTAGAGTAGAATATCCTCTAACGGGATTGACTACCTTTTTTCGGTTTCGAGCGTGCGTTTTCGAGAAATAGTGCCGAATGTGTCAGTGGTTGTCAGATCGTGCTGCGCTATATACTTTTTTGGATTCTAGTTTTTGAATTAGGCTTTTTGAATCGGATTTTTCCACTTATTTTCGTAGAGTGATTTTTTCCTTAACGTGATTGGATATTTTGTTTCGGTTTTAATTTTCTGGTATTATACTAAGAATAATAGTACAGGAAAGTGAAGAAGTAAAGGACAGTTAAGAAACTAAAACAGCCGGAGTAAGGTAAAAATCATATATGTTTGTAGCATTTATCCATGATAGTATTATTCTTAGTAATGAAAAATTTTGTTACAGAAATTTCAATCTTTTTTTATTTGGCGAAAAAGCAGAGGAAGATCAAGAAAAGTCTGCGATATTAAATAAAATGTCTAGTAGTAAGAACAAGTCGGCTCATGATCATTTAACTGATCCGAAATTAAGTTCATAACCAGCTGTTGAGCCTCCTGGACCTCCAAGTGATGAAGGGAAAGAAGATCGTATTAGCGATTGGTAATTATTTTGGAATAATTGGGAAATTAACAAATTATGCAATTTCTACGATCAATTTATGATCTTTTATGACTGTATCGCTTAGCTGGCTCCTTGCACAACAATCTTATACAATTTTTGGACATAATTTGACTCTAATTAGTTTGTTATTATTACTTACTTGATGACGTACGTGACTCGATAACAACTATCGGCGCGATGGTCCAACAGAATAATGAATTATGAACAAAATTAGAAGTAAAATAAGAACAGAAAAAGTGATATGAGAATGTTCATAAGGATATTGTTTTTATAATGTGTGCATCTAATTTGTATATTAATTGCATAGAAGATTGTAATTAATGAAAAACTAATAGTATTATCAGCATCAATTCGAACATTTTGAGTAATTATTACACATATGCTATTATACGTAAATTATAATACTTATGGTTAGTAACAAATTATTAATGTCAATAACAAATTGTTCACAACGTAAGTTTGCAGTAAAAATGAAAACAATAAGAAATTACTGGCTATTACTTGAACAAACGACGTATTTGTGTTAGAATATATTCGTAACTTACAAAAAGCTAATAAATTAATAAATTTATTGTCAATAGCAAATTAAAATTGTTGTTAACAAATAGTTTGAAACGTATATTAACGATAAAAGTCAAAAAAGTTAATAAATTATTAGTTATTACAGCGGAAATGTAACTTTTAAAGGAATCGGTAAAGTTCGGAAATTTTCGCCGATCTTCGGTCGGCCGCCGCTATATAAGGGGCCCGCGTGCAGGCTCGAGCCAGTTGTCGCTTCGACTTCGGAGGGTCCGCGTTAATATTTTTCTTTCAGGTACTAATTATTTTTTGTTTCAGCTTTTAATTATCTTTCTTCTTTCAGATTCTATTTCTTTTATTCTAGATTTCATTGTTTGTGCATTCGAATATTTTGTACAATATTCGAATGCTTCGTCGTTGGTTTATTTGTATATCATCGTTGGCTTGATCAATGGCTATTCAATGGCCATTGTCTACTCTCTTGAATAATTTAATAATAATTCCTTCTTTCAGGTACTAATTATTTTTTCTTTCAGGTTTTAATTATCTTTCTTCTTTCAGATATTATTTCTTTCATTCTAGTTTTCATTGTTTGTGCATTCGAGTATTTCGTACAATATTCGAATGCTTCGTCGTTGGTTTATTTGTATATCATCGTTGGCTAGATCAATGGCTATTCAGTGGCCATTGTCCACTCTCTTAAATAATTTAACAATAATTTCTTCTTGCAGATTTTATTTTTTTCATTCTATGTGTCTTTGTTTCAGCATTCGAATATTCCGTATAATATTCGAATGCTTCGTCGTTGGTTTACTTATGTCTCATCGTTGGCTAACTCTTTCCTTTCACAAATTTTACGACTTCCGTTCGGTTTGTTTTCGTTAGAGCGTTCGAGTATTTCGTATAATACTCGAGCGCTTCCTCGTTGGTATGTTTATATCTCACCGTTGGAATGTTTCTGTCTCGTAGTTATGTTGCTCAGGTCTCGTCGTTGGCTTGCTCGTTCCATTTGGTTATTATCCTTGATGGTTTCCTCGTACTAATCCCTTTCCTTTCAGCTACATATTAACAATAATATATTCTGTTTTAGCTTTTAGGTTTCTCAAGATTCTGTTTGCGACACATCAATGAACGATGCGTGCGTTTACTTTTAAGTAATCATAAGATAGATCCATAGACTAAGTATCATGTGCGCGCTATCTGTACAAAGGTAAGCTACCTAATTTGGAGCGAAATTTATAAATTCTCTATCATTTTCTTATCCCCCTCGTTTAGCAAATAGAACATAATTGTTCTCGCGATAATCGCGATCGTTCGTAAGTACCGACTAGCCTACGCGACGTGCTCTCGTGTACTCGATAAGTACATGCTTCGTAAGTCATCCTCACGACTCGTCTCCGACACTCATTTCCAGTCACTGTCAATCTCGTCATGCATCGGGTTCCAGGGTGACCCCCTCGGATCAGTGCGTCTTCTGACCTCGACGGGGCGGTCCGCTGCCTAAGTCGTACGCGACTGGGGCTCGGGCACATGCTGGCTGACGGACTAGTACCATCTACGGTTAGACCACAGGGATGATTAAGTTCTACCCCGTGTGGCTGGGATGCGAAGTGTCTGTCTTGGCCGGCAACCGCCCAGCAGGGCCCTCGCGTTGACACTAGAAGTTTCATTGGTTCAGGGACTATCCTTGGTCCACGTGTAAGTCTTGGCGAGTGCGACAGTGACTGGAATTGAGCTAGGCCCGATCGGGAGGGTGCCGAGGTATGAAGTTATCTCTGTACACGGGAGTACATCGCCTAGGCTAGTCGGTCTTTCGAATAATCGCGATCTCGTTCGGGCGCGTCGCGATTTTCTATTTGCTCGCGTGTTTGATATTTCATTCCCTATTTTTATGGGAACTTGAAAATATCTTAGCGTTGCGACAGTAGAGTTTCAGTATACCGAATCGAAGTTCCCTTTGAAAGACACGAAATAAAATAAAGTGTCAGTAGAGTCACTTTAACTTAATTCGCTCCAAGTTAGATTAGGGTACCTTTGATACAGGTAGCGCCAGTAGGCTGCGCCACTAGGGCGCATGTCGGGTCTCGATGCGTAGCCACCTCCACGTGGTGAGACCTGGTAATTGGTATCGTTTTCCAAAGAATAATTTTTGGGAATCGATACCAAGCTAAGAGCTGCGCACAAAGTTTAGGATATTTCCTACCTCTTGTAAATTTTTAATGTTCCCTTTGGAATTTGTAAACAGAGAGTGGGCAATATCTCTGTTTAAATGATATTTAAATGAAGAGGAATTAAGCTAACAAGGAGAATGTAAGCCCTTCGATTTAGTTGAAACTTTGCAACTTTGTAGATATCGTCGTGCAGATTAAGAAAATATATCATTATAGCCGCAACTACTTGTGAGACATTGTCGAAATTTAACCATGAACCTGACCCATGATTATTACGTTTGGCCCTATTTACAACCCACAATTTGCACCCATGATAATTGTGTTTGGACCGATGCTACAAGTCTTGGACGATATTGTAGGTCCCGATGAGCGAATACAGATAGTATTTTTTTGTATATTTTCAAAAACATTATTTATTCTTTTAATACAGTGTTAATAAATTATGCCACGTTACGCGATTGATATTGAGCAAAATCTATTTGTTATTTATTGTCGATAAGGAAGGTTGGATAGCTCGACTGTTGTTAAAACGAGGGGTAGAAATTAATACAAATTGCAAATACTCATGAATTTTATTTCCCAGATTTCAGGTCTTGTTATTATAATCTATGTATCGTAATGTATTATAATACAAACAAAGTAAAATTTGTTAGTTGAACGTAGAAATATAGGATCGTATGTATATTTGTAAGTGATTTCTTTTGTTTCTTTCACAAACGAGATATCGTCTGTGATACGTATGATACGTATGAAACTATTGCAGTGCCCTCCTGTGCATGAACAAAAGACGACAAAACATTTTCCGCAGTAGCATTGTGACAAAGAGAAAGTGTGCGTATGAAAATATGTGAAACTTATGTAACATACTTGTGATGAGAACTGAATCGGAGGACAGAACAGAGAACTGAATCGATTTGCACTAACAGCTTGGAGTCAAGCGGAGTTAGATTTTCGTCCTTCCACGTATGATTTGTTCACGTATATTCGACATATTGAATATTAATCGTATTATTTCTAGAACATATCGTGATAATAGACAAGTATTATTGATCTATGTTTTGACTCGTGTAATCCTTCGTGATACGTGATGTACCACATTATTAAATACTATATTATTACAAAAATATAATTTAGACCATTTGACTTTCCAGGAAATCGCCTGTTCGTAGAGACCCAATAGAATCTACTGGATTCGTAGCTGCAGAAGCTTCGTTGCAAAGTTCAAATTTTCGGCCTGTCCCGCGCAGTGAAAGTGAAAGGGAAACCTTGAGTCTCCACCAATCAGCTTGCTTCTTGGACGAAACTAACGTATGGAGGGAGGTCAGTTCCCTGTCGAATCTCGTGGTGATCGGATGTATCACTTAATTTCTGGTATGCAATCCATTGCGTATATTTATTGCGTAATATTTTCGTGTCTATTCTTTTATCGTTTATTCGTTAGAATCAGTTTCATTTAATTAATAGATGCTTATTTAATAACTTCTTGAACATTATTATAACGAAACTGAATATGTAATCCTTCAAGTCTTTCCTGGTTTCTATTTTTTGAATTCGACCATTAGAATTACCGGTAACTTGAGTTATTAGCTTTCGAGGCAAAATTTATATATTATTGTTCTATTTTAACATAATTAATTTTATTTTTATATATCTGTTTTAAATTCTTGGTTTTCTTTTGTACAGATTATTGGATTGATTGCAAGAATCGCGTGGGCGGCATAGGATACGAACGAATGTATTGAAGAACAAAGTACGGTCGCCAGAATGGTTCGTTATTAATCTGTCAAATTTTCGTAGAGATGACGCAATACTGAGCGTTTATTGCGTCATTTTTAATGTTTAATATAAAAGACATTTATTTCTTAATATATATTTGGTACGTCATTTTTTGTAGTTCAAATATATATTTCTAAATAATTTAATAAGAATATATAATATATATTATATTTTATTATAATAAAATTTATTTATTAAATCTTATTATATTTGAGTAAAAAATTGAAATAACTCATATTTCTCCGCATTTTGGTTGCAAATATTCTGCAATATCATCGTAATTTGATCTTAAACAATAATTTATTATATTCTTAAATGTTTATAGAACATTATATATTTTATCACTAGTAGTATGTTGCAAATTCTAATGAACAGTTCTATTTAATTCTTGCATTCCAGTTGTATTACATTTACATTTTTTCTAATTGTTTAATGACATCAAGAAATATTTTGTAGTGTTTATACAGTATTTTACACTTATTTACTTGTATTTGAAATAAATGTTTTATTTTCTATTCTTATTATTATCAAAACAAATAACAATCATTTTTAATTTTATAAATTCAGCAGTATTTTTTTTTCAGAAGATGCTTCGCACCAGGAAGAAGGAAAATCTGAAAACAATATACATATTTTATTTCTCTAGTTCTCTTCTCCAGCTTTCCTTACTAATGCTCCTTTTTCGAGAATCTTTGTGGCCGTGTTGCAATGCGGCTTGTAATGTTAGCGTTTGTTTATGTATGAACTTTTTTCTTTTAAATACATAGTTCTTACTGATACAATCACAATAGCCGTGCACGATAGTTAAGTCAGTGTTTACTGCGCAAAATTTTATAAAATATAATGATACGAGATATTAGAGTTTTTGTTTGCTCGCCTAGTGATATGTGAACGGATGCGTTAATAGTCCTTTATTTTTAATTTTTTTTTTCTTTTTTAATATTCGTCATCTGTATTAGCATAAATCATTCCTGAGAAATCCTTCAAAAGCAAAATATGTATTGTAAGTATCTTTGCACATTGTATTTCAATTAAATTTAGTCTTTTTAATATATTTTTATTAATATTATTAATTATGAGGCAAAAAGAATCAAAGGCATACAAAGTTTTTCATTTTTTGCTTTTCTATTAAAATAAAATCTGAAATAGCTTGAAATTTAAAACGTTAAATTGTAAAATAAAAATATTTAATGTATTTCAGAAATGATTAAATTTCTAAGTTCTAAATTTTTAATTTTTAGTATTATTAGCATTTAATAAATATTCAGTTTTGAATATTACTGTAAAATTTTGTATTTTGATTATTTTTAAATCTTCAAATAATTAATATTGCATCTTTAAGAACAAATTATAGAATTTATTGTCTTGTAATAGATTTTTCAGAATCTTCGATTTCCTATGGATTTAATGAGTTTCATTTTGATGATATTTTACAGGTTGACTTCCAGTGGACCATTTCCTTCGCATCTAAGTGTGAGTCGCATGGTTTTTGGTTCCTCTGGTCACTCAATCATGTTGTAGGATGAAAGATCCAAATCGACACGAGTGATCGGTTGTATTACGTAGAATTTTTTATGAGCATAGTGACCACGGGTATTTATTATACCCGTGAGTAGTAACGTGCTTTATTTATTAATTTAGGATAGGTTTTCTTGCACATCGCGTTTCTGAATAATAATAATAATAAAAATATGGATAGTTAGTTCATAGTATATTGTTATACACAATATTGGTAACATAAATAATACAATATTGTTAATTAGTTTACATTTAAATAAATATTTGATTACTGATATATTGGAATATTTTGTAATGGAGAAGTCGAATGCCCTTCGACTTCGTTACTATGAAAATTATAATTATGACATAGCAACAATGATTATATATCTTATCATTGTTGTTTTAATAAATAAACGCCAATTCCATTTTTTGCTTTTTTCTAATGTTGAATAATTTAATAATTTAATAATTTTTATAATTTAATTAATTTTTCTTCGTTCAAAAATGTATTGGACATTACGTGCAAGAAAACATTTCGCGACAGGTAGATTTTGGAATCAAAGCAATAAATTTGAATTCTATCTTTATGTTTTCGAGAATATGCTTTGACAAAGAAATCATCTGAGATTATTTTGATCGATATTTAAATTAGAGTCAATTATTTCGTTACATCGAGTCTTTGTTTTTGCATTCACGAATAAATCCCTTATTCATTAATATTTTATAATCAGTATTTTCTTTCAATATTCTAGTATAAATAATTTGTTTATTTCGTACTTTTTGAAGTAAAGTCATTGTAGATAAATTGAAAAAATACAAAATAAAAGAAAGTTAGTCCGTTAAATAAACGCTATATGCACTAATCATGTTTTTAGTTTAGGATTTTCAGATTTAATCCTTTCCATGTTCATTGCCAGGAACCCACTTTCGTGCCCAGGTGCTACTTGGGTGGGTAAAAGGCAATGGACATGATGACCCTAGTTCATAAGCTTATAATAACGTGTTTAGCGGCTGACGATGAGTTAGGGTATCATGTACGACGTATTTTCCACATTGTGTGTGGAGTTAGGTTGTGGAATTACGTCGTTCGTGCAGTTGCTTCCCTCACTTTTCCGAATATTTATATTTACAAATTTTGGAAATTCGTAAATCTTAATTGCAATAGAAAAACAGAATCTACTATCAAATACAGCATATTATAGCTAGCATAAACGCGATAATATTACTAATTTTCTATTAATTAATTAATTATGAATCTTTTTCCCCAAAATTGATATATTCGCGCTATACTCAAAAGTCCCTAGCCTTCGTCAACCGATTTCAGTAAATGGTACGTACAGTTAGAGTATGCAAGTTGTATGTGCACACTCGGGTGTCGGGGGTGTCCCGGGACGGCCTCTGTAGTGTAGGACCTTGCACCCGGGTGTATGCGTGAGAACCGTGGAGTGTGGTGTGTTGGAATGCTTGATTTTTGCCATTTTTTAAATATAGGGTTAGGTAGGTAGGTAGTATACTTTCTGGTGTGCCTGATAATTATAAGTAGGTAGAGCCGGGCAGGTTGGCACAGTCTCTGGTCGGGTAGGCACGTTTCCTCGTGCACAACCTGTTTCCGGAAATTTAATTTGAATAATCGACGGTGAAGATGGCACGTTTGGGGGTTGCCATTCGTCACTAGCTTTACATATCGATTTTTTCAAATTTTAGTCGCGGTCGTGGTCGTGATGGTGTTGTCTGAAACGAACGTGTATGTGCTCGAGTTTCTGCACGTGTGCACGAACGACGATAACTCCGATCGTTGCTTGTCCATGTATTTTTCGATTAGCTTTCCCGATTCGAATTTTTTTTTCGCATTTCTTTTTATTTTTGGTTTCCGATTAGAGAATCTCGAGCCTAGACATAAGTTTCAGCGGACATGGCGCGCGACAAGCTGTCACGAAGATGGCGGCCTGGCAATGATTTTCCATCCAAACGATGGGGAATCATTTCTGTTACTACTTTGTCACTATGTTCTTATTTAGTAATATGTAGTAGTAGTAGTAGTAGTAGTAGTAGTAGTAGTAGTAGTAGTAGTAGTTTGTTAATATTCACATTTTATAAAATAAAATAAAATAGGATTCAAAATCGAGTCTTTAGCTTTTTGTATGGGTAAAGTGTATGAAAACAACTGATTTGTGATTTATGTCAGCTAAGATGTGTGAAATCTCTAGAGTTGAGACAAATAAGTTATATAAAAACCCTCTTATATTTGTGAGAATAGCATGTACAAAAGAAATTCTGGACCTATGTTTGTGTGGATGAGAAGACTTCAATGTTTATGTTGGTAGAGTTGATGAAATTTGTTGTAGAAAGCCTTATGGCTGAGTGAATGAAGACAGGTTCATGATATTTTTCTATTTCTTCGTTATATTTGGATATTTGTGTTGATAGGACTTATAATAACTTTCCAATACTTAATAGGTAAGATGAATTTGGTTCTCGATTAAGCAGGGTATTTTTAAATAAAGTAGATTTTATTATTCACTGTCTTTAAGTTAAGCTAGGATTGATTAAGTAAGTTATTTTGAAATTAAGATCTTACAATTAGTATACAAGTGGAATGTTAATAAATAAGCAGTAATAAGTAGATAAGTAGATAAGCTTTGATAAATAGATAGTTTATAAGTAAGCTATGACTTACGTTGCAATGTTGTAATAAGCATATTAGTATTTAGGTGAACGTATATTTGTAATTAAGTATATTCATAACTAAGGATAATTAGTATTAATTAATAGTTACTGAAGTAAATATAATGAGATATATTTCATTTCTTCTTCTCTTTTAATAAATTTTTTAATTCTATTTATTTATCGACATAAAAATGTAAAATATTGATATAGGTACAAAATACCGTCTTCTCTTATTTTTAGTTAAAAAACTTCGTAGGTCTTAATTTTTCTAGGTTTTATGGAAAAATATACATTGTTAGGTTTATTCAACCCCTTGTTCATGCTTAGTTTCTACTTTATCGGTAACGTTGATAACACACTTAAATGGTAATAAAATGAATATTTGAGTGCAAAATAAAATAATATATCAGTTGGTGATAAGTTTATTATATGTTAGATCTGTAATTTTAGTGTTACCCACTATTGTTATCTTACCTTGTGCTGAGTCGATAATATCAAATGCGATAAAGAAGATGGTAAAGTAGTTTCGATTATCTTCCTAAGAAAAATACACTCGATAATCTACTTATCATCAGAGCCATGGTTGAATCTTGCGACAATTTTAAAATTACCAGTGATTGAAATCTTTTAACGTTTGAATTTATTTATCCACGGTAGAAAATGAATTTATTTTCCTTAATTTATTTGTTTTCCACTTGTAATTTTCAATTTCTATTTTCATAGATGGTACTCACAACACCAGATATTTATATAATGTATTTTATTAACTTTCGGGTTTCTACAATTTCATTTTCAAGTAACAATGTTTGTAAATAGATAATATAGCGCAATAATCGTAAAATATTAATTATAAATGTCACTTAAACATAAATACACTGAAAAACCGAACTTCTGTGCATGATCTGCATCTATTGCTTGAATACACGTGAACTTAATTTAACTTACAACATAACACGTTTAACGACGCTTCCAAGAAACGTCACACTGTATCGTAAATGCGATACGTTCATCCGGAAAAACACGCATACAATGGAACAAGAATTTCAGTTATCGTTTGTATCCAAAATAGACGTGATCAAATAAACTTTGCAAGTGACAAACGAAAATTCGCAACAAGTCACCGACAGACAAATGCAAATATTTGTGTATGTAAAAAAATGTGTACGTTTGTATTTCCAGTCACACATATGTATCTTCGCTTGTACGCAGATTTTACCTCTTTTTTTTCCATTTTTTTGTCGTTTTTTTCTTTTTTTTTTTCTTATTTTCTTAATGCTCTGAGAATTCCATGAGATATTCGCATTGTTATATTAAATTTCCTTTTAAACTCCGCGCTTCCTCGTTGATCCTTTTTGTACAAATGCAGCTAAATTTGTGGATCGAGGGAAGCGTAACAAACCTCGAGTATCGATCGTTAACGCGATTGTAAAAATCAATATATTTCCATAACTACGTTAGTAACATTTTCCCTTACTTACGAGAAACCTCGGTATCTTGCAATCTCATTTTCTTTCAAAAATATGCAGCTTCGATTGATCGTCTTTAAGAAAATTTCTGGAAGCTAAGCACTTACGTGAGTACAAACATTTATTAGATTGGAATCGGGGAGCGTAGTATTTCGTTATTACTTTTGCTTTCCTTACACATAAGAAACAGCGTGGTGTCTCGTGTTGAATACGAAATAAAATAATTTCTTTTAAATCTTCAAAATATTCTTTCCGTTTCAACCTTAAATCCCTCAACTTTCAGCTGACGTTTACTGTCGTGGACATTAAGCTTCTGTGCGAAGGAACAGTCCATTTATTGCTTTGATTTATCTTAATATTTAAACGATTAATTAAACCTACACAGGAAGAAATATATGTATTACGTTAAGTAATTACTCGCTAACAAATACTTTTTAACACTGCAACCACCAACCTATAAATTATACCTAACCATAGTGTGCATATATGAGACGTTCACTGCGCAGGTCGATTGGCTCCACTTTTAGAAAAATTTAAGTGTTAACCCTTTGCATTCGAGAGGCGCCCTTCAGTCGCCGTTTGATAAAATTTCGAAGATCAGTATTAATTAATATCTGAAATTTAACCGTTTTGAGTCCCAGAGGGTTTTGAAAGAACTGTGTCAGGTAATCCCAAGCAGCGCGACCGCGCTTCTTCTATTTTATGTCGACATATCCCAAGCGGCGCGATAGCGCTTCGACTTCGACAGTCGATGACGCACCGTCAGGTGTCGAGAACGCTCGAAATGTGCTGGGTCTTCTCGACATGAAATCTGAACGAAGTGTCAGGTAATCCCAAGCAGCGCGACCGCGCTTCTTCTATTTTATGTCGAGATATCCCAAGCGGCGCGATAGCGCTTCGGCTTCGACAGTCGATGACGCACCGTCAGGTGTCGAGAACGCTCGAAATGTGCTGGGTTTTCTCGACATGAAATCTGAACGACGCCTCGCGCTGCTTGGGACTCAAACGGTTAACCCATTTGCATCCAAGCGCGGAATATTCCGCGAGCCACGACTGTCGCCTATCACCGAGCGCGGAATAATCCGCGAGCTGACTTTTTCCATTACCAGTTGCTGAATATTCTTCATATGCCACAGATTACGTTTGATCCCTTTTGTAAGCATCTCATCTACATCGGTTCGTTATATTCTTAACAAGTTTTACTTTTGTTGAGAAAATCCTTTTAACTGCCATTATGAATAGGTGCTAATACGCGCGCGGTGATATGGACTAGTCAATTGAACGTTGCTGATGCCTGAACACGGCACCTTAAGTAGAGCTATAATGCGAATGGGTTACAAATATAATGTAACGTGCGAGGTATCGAAATGAAATAATTCTACGTGTCAATTATTATACTATTCCTGATTTACTGCTCAAGAAAATATCGTCAACTTTATAGCAGAAAATCTTCGAACGCCTATTTCTTCTAACTCTTCTTTTGCCAAAAAATCGTGGAGTGCAAAGGGTTAAAGCACTTGGTGTACTCCTAACATTTTATATTCAAGATTTCTCAAAAATTGGAGTCAATCGATTTGTGTAATGAACGTCTCGTATAATTAGATATATAATAACGAACAAAGTAATAGAATTAAAATAAGTAACAGGGTATACGTAATTATATTTCTATCTCGGTAAGAGCCTATATTAATTTTACCAAAAGCAGCTACGTGTTCCCAGGAATTGCGAAAACATATAGTCTCAGACAGGTTAATTCGACCGGTTTGGCAGTTCCAGTGTTAAATGGTAGACAAACAAGGGAAGACAGTTACTTTAAAAACGATCAATCGTTGCCTCGATAATTAAACGTCCATACAACAAGCAGTTTACAAATTACAGGAAATGCTTCGCGGAAAATAGTTTGTCATCAGTCTGTCTCGCAAAATCGTATCAAAAGGTGTATGCAATGTACGTAGTAAAGGTAAAAACAGAAAAAAGTGTCCATAATCAGTTTCGTATGAAAGCAACAACCGTAAGGTTATAATAAATATCATTGAAAAATTTCAAACTACAACTAACATTCGAAACTTTTGCTTTTAAAAGCTGTCTTGCCCTTTACCATTTGCTGAACACAATATCCAAACAAGGATTTACAAACACCCGTAAAAATTTCATATTAACGCGCTCGGTCGTATATCAAAAATACATAAATTCTGCATTTTATCTTGAAAATAGGACAATTCAACATTTTGCCTACTTATTAACATTAATTATTAAACATTCCCTAATAATAGTTCTTAATTATTCCATTCCATTTTTTTTTTTAAAAATCGTTCAATCATTATAACGTAATTCTATGAAAAAGAGAGAAACGATCGAATGATTGTAAAATGACCGAATAAAATTATCGGAGGGAGAATAATGTAATAAAAATTTGACAAAGACACAATAGACAGCTTTTAAAACCTGAGAGCTTACTTAATAATAGAATCTGATAACATCGGATGTATAAATAGTAAAATTCTTGATGCAAGAAAACCTACATTGTAAATCGGTCACGTACGTTTAGAATCCTTAAATGTGCACATAGAAAAAGGGTGTGCGACGCGATTGCCAGCGCCAACAATAATATCGTTCACGTATGAATTTGTTCTTTACGAGAAACACTGACGGTTTCTACGGTACATTCGCGTCACCCGATAACTTTCTTCCTGTGACGGTGTAAATAACGCGATTCTCGAAAATACTGCGACAATAGATTCACGATAAAATCAATGTGACATATAAACGTTAGCAACAACATCTTTGGTTTCTTTCAACTCTCTGTTACGTAGAAATAAACAAGAAACTAATAGGGATGTGGGGGCAGGGGGGGGGAAGAAGGGGAATATATCAACGTAAATTCTCTCCGGTAAGTCTGTCTTAACTATAACAAAGCGATAAAACAAAATCTGTGATAAAATATGTTAATAAGGAGAGCAACAAAATGAAAAGAGCAGCAACGAAACAACGATAAAGTCCAAAACTCTTGGAGACTCTTGGAAAGTCTTGGAAACCCTCGGTTCTCTCCTCTGAATTCCAATGGCGCAATGACGCAAACAGGGCCCCCCTGCAGTCGTAACAATTTCTCTTCATCGTCATTTAGCCCGGATGACAACCGTTCAACAAAGAAAACAATCGCTAAAGATTTGCGCAATATCTTACAACGTTATTAAAAACCTCTGTTCGTAACACGCGCGAATAGTTCCGCGCTCGTCGAATAGTTACCCTAAATACGCTATTGATATGCACTAATTAACCCTTCCCCCCTGTACGGGAAGACGAATACAATGTTAATACACGTGGTGACGATTTAGGTTAGCCAGGGCAATAATACTTGGGTGACAATAATAACTCGAACAAACGTCAAAAACGTCGCAATAATAGCAATAATAATTAGCAATGATCGATAATAATCAAGGGGTGTCGTTTGTGAGTGTGAGAGATAGAGAGAGATTAGTAATATTTATAATAATAATAATAATTCCTAAATGTTCGCGCTCGTAACAGCGACAAAGGCATCGCTCGAGAACGAGTTCAGCAATTCCTCCGATGTTCAGTCGTTTCGTTTTTCTTGCCTCTCTACGATTGTTCTACCTATCTCCTTATTTTTTTGTATTTTTTCATTTTTTATTTCCTTTTTTCTCAGAAGGTATGTAGAAGTCGGCAGTTTTCGGGCAGCTATAGACTCGATTGCGAAAGACACGTTTTTAGTGGTCCACCAGCCAGCCACGACCAGAAACGGGAGATTGCTTGGGTCACGTGGAGTCGTCAGGATATCATCTTCGACGTCCCCGTGGCGCTACACAAAATGGCGTCGCTCGTTCGGCTTCTGATAGATCAGCAGCCAATTGGCTCAGCTTCTGATGCAGCAGCCTCGCTGCTTCGGTAATCATGCGGCTAGCAGGTTCTTGATGTTCTTAGGTGTGTTATCCTCGTTCAGATGCTTGGTAGTGTAGCGGAGAGCGTTCAGCAGACCCTCGCTCTTGCATGGTGGCTGATCCTTTAATAGCTTCACACAGCCTTTAACCTGGAAAGACGAAGTGATTTTAATAAATGAATTTTCTTTATTTAAATAACTATTTTCTTCTTTTATTGAATCGTATTTAGATAGCCTGAGTCGTGTAATTTGACAGTGTTTATGTATAATATGTACATCGAGATCCAAAAGTATCTATAATCCCCTAATTTCTGCCTTCTAACGCCTATTCAAGGTTATTCTATGTAATAGGTAATAAATCATTATTTTAGGATGATAGAATGACGTAATTTCGTTGGAAACGTTGTAAACATTTAATCCAGCCACGTTCCTTATTATATTCTTCACTGCGTTGTATACGGATGCAGAAATATTTACATTTCTGCTAGGAATTGACTACGTATATTTTTGCAATGGGTGTGTATAGTACCTAGATCGTATAGTATGTATTAGCATCTAAATTTGCACGGGGTGAGCGACTTTCTTTGATGTGCCTAAATTTATTGTTCATAGACTGTATAAATATTTCTGAAAATCGTCTATGAATTGTTTAAGGATCCTCTTAATATAGCTACTCACGTGTTATGATTAGAAGGTTGATATAGTCTAGTAAATGTTAACTGGTGATCTGTGTTATATCTCCTGGTTATAGTTTCTATGATGGGTTTGTCTATGTCTGTGCAAAAGTACCTATGGAGGTGAAAGTGGTAAGAGAAAGTAGGAATTTGGGGATTTCTTAATGTCACAGCGTGACTAAAGTCTCTCTAGGTGGTTACCCCCAAAATTAGGGTGTCTCTCGAGTCATAAGAAATCTGGTGGCTAAACCTTTGACTTATCCGTGATTTATAGTGTTCTGACAATAATAGAGTTTATAAATAGGAAATAGGAAGAGAGTTAAGGTTAAGAATATGGAAAGGGTACTTTATGATATTTTTACTGTCTACGTAAGGCGATTATAATACGTTAACGTAGGTGTATGAACTCTTTATAGATTGGAACCAACCGTTTTCCAAGTTTAAAATTTTAAAATAAATTCCAGTTCGGTTGATATGCGTTCGCTGAGAGAAATCAAATCCAAATATAAATGTAATTTTAAGTATAAGCCTATTTAAAGATAATAACGCTTTGAAATGATACAGCAATTTTATTTTGCGTGAAGCACTTGTATTTACGCAAGGTAATTATAATACGGCAATGTGGATATCACTTGCCAAGATTAAAATTTAAAAATGAAAATTCAGTTAGCAGGTGTTTATTTTAGAAATTAAATGCAAATATAAATGCAATTTTGAACACAAATATTAAGTATATCTAAAGATAACTGCAAAGGTACAGTAATTTTATTTTACATCGTGTATATACTTAAAATTTGTTTCGTATTATTTGGTGCAAAAAGAAACTGTCTTCGTCTATTTATTATTAATTCGAGATAGATAGAAACTGTTTATTAATCACAGTGGAGGTAAATAATCTCTTAATATGTTCTTCTATTTCCATTTCTACAGGTATAATTTTACTTGGCGTTATTTTTGTTCGAATATAAATACCAAGAACCTGTTGTTATGACGTTTTAACTTAATTTCATATACCATAGTCACCCGATATATTTTTAAATTATTTCTTAAAATAGTCTGATCCAAGAATTGACGTCAGTGAAATATTAAATATATTCCTCTTACAATGCACGACAATGGGCGTGGTGCGATAATTATTTTAAATAGTGTATACTTACATCGACATTCGAACCCTTAACAAAGGCACCTTGGGGATGAACGTGATCATAAAGGATCACTAACCCTACCATTACTCTCAGAACAAAGAGTTGAGTTTCCTCTCGTTGGAATTGCGCCAGTAGATTCCTAAGAACAATAAAATATCTCGGGTCAAACTGCAGTTGCTTTCATCTTTCTTTAGATATCTTTCCTTCCAGACAGTGTAAAGGTTCTTTCCCCCCAGTCAGATCAATGGATTACTTACGGATTTTCTAACATGCGCAGGCAAACCTTGGCCATGGTACCAAGCGTTTCCGTGATATTTTCACGTGCCACGTCTTCGTTCTGAAACGAGGAATAAAATATTCTAAACTTTGTAAAACGAGGATGTTATTATTATTTATGAGAATTAACATTAACATTTTCAGAATAATCTAATTTTTGGAATAAAATTTTTCGAATCTATGCATTTTCTAATTTTAATATCTATCTAAGTTATAGTGTTAATTTATCGTGTGATGGATATGGTAAACTTTCATTGATTGCTCTATATCTGTTAACTTCATTACTTTGTTATCGTTACATAGGGTTTAGTATTGTCTCAAGCAGGTGTAACTCCTTGAGACTTTATGACTAATATTTCTAATACTCTGTGTTACACTTACCCCCCTTTATAGTTCATTTTAGTAAACTTTACAGAGTTAAATGCCCATTAAATGCCTGTAACAAATTAATTGGCCATTCGGTACGTTAATATTTTGAATTTAATAATTTAATAATTTATTAAACATAAGAATTCTATATTTTTAATGTAATATCGTATTTATTTTATCAATGTTAAAAACTGATTAAATTTAATACTCGAAATTATCTTTCAGCGAGATAACTTGTACAAATTTGTACTCGCTCCTCCCCTTCGACGAATTATTTCGCGTGTCTGTTCCTCGATATTTATAACCGAATGTCATTCCGCGTAAAAGCAAAATAAAAAATGTATTTTTAAAGGTATACATGTCCTTCGTTTAACGTCATTAGCTCCTTCGCATCTGCGAACCAGATGCCTCGCAAATTGATGTTTACGTCGAGACATTAAACGCGATATTTCGTTACATGAACGTCAAATTGTGAAACATTTTGTGCAAACGATTTCTCGATTATAAATATCGAAGGATTAATTCGTTATATATATCAATTACAAATCGCAAGAATTTAATAGGAACTCGTAATAATTTATTCAAGATCTATAAAACCATCAAATTAATAGATAAAACACTAGTAATGGAACTTTGACAAATAATGAACATTCTAATTCTACACCAAACTAATGGATAGAGAACAGATAATGGAACTACACCAAGTAATGAATATTCTAATTCCAAGAGTGATAATTTCCAACTGTATACAAAACCACCTAAACAATGGATAAAGCAGAAATAATGGAAGTTTGACAAATAGTGAATATTTTATTCCACACCTAATTAACTGTCAACGTATGAGTGCCAACTAAAAGGCCACCAAATCAGTAGGTGAAACATAGATAATGGAACTGTACCAGGTAATGAATATTCTGATTCCACACCATGAGTGATAACTCCCAACTGTATACAAAACCACCTAATTAATAGATAAAACACAGATAATGGAAGTTTGACAAATATTGAATATTCTATTCCATACCAAATTAACTATTAACTTATGAAAGCCAAATAAAAGGCCACCAAATTAGTAGATGGAATATATTATAGATAATGGAACTTCAACTTGTAATGAATATTCTAATTCCTAAAGTGATGTCACCCATGTACAACTGTATACAAAACCACCTAAACAGTAGATAAAGCAGAAATAATGGAAGTTGGACAAATAGTGAATATTTTATTCCACGCCTAATTAACTGTCAACGTATGAGTGCCAACTAAAAGGCCACCAAATCAGTAGGTGAAACATAGATAATGGAACTGTACCAGGTAATGAATATTCTGATTCCACACCATGAGTGATAACTCCCAACTGTATACAAAACCACCTAATTAATAGATAAAACACAGACAATGGAAGTTTGACAAGTAGTGAATATTCCAATTCCATAACAAATTAACTGTCAACTTATGAGTGCCAACTAAAAGGCCACCATATCAGTAGGTGAAACATAGATAATGGAACTTCGACTTGTAATGAATATTCTAATTCCCAAAGTGATGTCACCCATGTACAACTGTATACAAAACCACCTAAACAATAGATAAAGCAGAAATAATGGAAGTTTGACAAATAGTGAATATTTTATTCCACACCTAATTAACTGTCAACGTATGAGTGCCAACTAAAAGGCCACCAAATCAGTAGGTGAAACATAGATAATGGAACTGTACCAGGCAATGAATATTCTGATTCCACACCATGAGTGATAACTCCCAACTGTATACAAAACCACCTAATTAATAGATAAAACACAGATAATGGAAGTTTGACAAATATTGAATATTCTATTCCATACCAAATTAACTATTAACTTATGAAAGCCAAATAAAAGGCCACCAAATTAGTAGATGGAATATATTATAGATAATGGAACTTCAACTTGTAATGAATATTCTAATTCCTAAAGTGATGTCACCCATGTACAACTGTATACAAAACCACCTAAACAGTAGATAAAGCAGAAATAATGGAAGTTGGACAAATAGTGAATATTTTATTCCACGCCTAATTAACTGTCAACGTATGAGTGCCAACTAAAAGGCCACCAAATCAGTAGGTGAAACATAGATAATGGAACTGTACCAGGTAATGAATATTCTGATTCCACACCAAGAGTGATAACTCCCAACTGTATACAAAACCACCTAATTAATAGATAAAACACAGACAATGGAAGTTTGACAAGTAGTGAATATTCCAATTCCATACCAAATTAACTGTCAACTTATGAGTGCCAACTAAAAGGTCACCATATCAGTAGGTGAAACATAGATAATGGAACTTCGACTTGTAATGAATATTCTAATTCCCAAAGTGATGTCACCCATGTACAACTGTATACAAAACCACCTAAACAATAGATAAAGCAGAAATAATGGAAGTTTGACAAATAGTGAATATTTTATTCCACACCTAATTAACTGTCAACGTATGAGTGCCAACTAAAAGGCCACCAAATCAGTAGGTGAAACATAGATAATGGAACTGTACCAGGTAATGAATATTCTGATTCCACACCATGAGTGATAACTCCCAACTGTATACAAAACCACCTAATTAATAGATAAAACACAGACAATGGAAGTTTGACAAGTAGTGAATATTCCAATTCCATAACAAATTAACTGTCAACTTATGAGTGCCAACTAAAAGGCCACCATATCAGTAGGTGAAACATAGATAATGGAACTTCGACTTGTAATGAATATTCTAATTCCCAAAGTGATGTCACCCATGTACAAAGGCACTGAATGAATATATAAAGCACAGGTAATGGAACTTCGACAGGTAGTGAACATTCTAATTCCTCACCAAAATATCTAAAAAGTGACGAAATTAACAAGTAAAGCACAATAATTAATAAGATCATCGAGTACAATTATTATAATACTCGAAATTCATTTTCACTATCGTATCACGAATATCCTTTATCGTTGCAATTAAAATATACATGTACAGGTCTGTTGCGAATGAATCTGGTATCCATTATACCGGTAAATGTTCCGAGAACTGTTTTATCCTGAATCACTTGGAATAATCGCTTTTAATTTTCCGCTTCGATGCCCGTCATTATTTATATCGACCTATTTGTTTCTACACCGTTGTTCCACCAGTTTCGTTGATGTTAATCAAGCCAACCCCCCGTTTGATATTTATACCAACCGAGGCAAACGCAACGTCCCTTTGTCTTGTTCTAAAACAAAGATGGCCGATGAAAATTGGAAAGCTGATAATTATCAGATAAAACGGGAAAAAACTGGTGTCTATTATTACGTGAAATAGAGATACACAGACTCAGGCGTGCACGTGTGTGCGGCCGAAGAATGGCCCTCGCTTCAATGGCGCCCATTCAGCGTTACCAAAGCAGGTAAATACATTTTCAAAGATTTCACAGAACCTTTTCGTTCTTTATATCCTCCTTCTGGCTATTATAAGCTACCTCTGCTTGTTTATTTCCGGAAACAAAGTCGATTTAAAAGCACGTTGAATGATTCAAAGGTGATCTAGCCTGGGAAATTGCTAACATTTACTTGTCGCGCGAAATAACCTTCCATGGAATTCACTTTTCCTTTGTTCCCTGTGACTCGAAGGATGTGCTTTGAGGAAGATTTACTTTTAACGTCAGAGGATGAATGAAAGAGCTGTACAAATATTTTTCATGAACTCCGAGGACGATTACGTCGCGCGAAATTTATGCTACTTCTTCATTCCTGACCTTTTTGTAACCTCCTCGTTATTTCAATGTTACGATATCAAAATATAAAATAGAATTCTAAAAGTTAGGAAATATCGGTCTTTCAATTGAAACAACGGAATAAAAATTAAAATAAAAATTTTAGATCTGAATTGAAAACCTTACAGCAACTAATGTAAAAAGTTGAAACTATTTAATAACGATTGAAATTGCAATTTGGAATTCTATCAAAAAATCGTGTCCTAGATTACATCCTAAGATGAGAGAAGTGCCAACTGCTGGAAAAAGTCGAAAGCACCGAGTAAAAATTGAAATTTTTTGGAATCTAGTCAAAATGTTACGACGTATAATTAAAAACACTCGAAGCTATTGAATAATGATTGAACCTCAAATTTTAAATCCAGTTAAAAAATTATCATTTAAATCACATCGTGGATCAACTATAAACTATTTCAAAAACACGAAAGTTATAAAATAAAAATAGAAATTTGGAATTCTGTTAAATCAATCATAATAAAAATTAGAGCCAAATTAAAGCAACTATAAACTTTTAAATAAAGTTAAAAATATCGGATAAAAATAAAAATTAACCCTTTGCGCTCGACGATTTTTTGGCTAAAGAAGGGTACGAGTTAAAAAATGTTCTGCTATAAGGCTGACGATATTTTTTGAGCACTAAATAAGAAATCATACAATAATTAACACGTAGAATTATTTAATTTCGATACCTCACGCACTCTCACATTATTTTAAATTTGATATATTAATTAATATCGAGCTTGGAAATTTTATCAAATGGTACAAAGGGTTAAAATTCAGATTATATTCGAAAATAAATATCGTCTATCAGTAAAGAAGGTCGAAGTTATGCGATAAAGGTCCAAATTGAAATTTAAAATCTAGTAGAAAAGAGTAAGTCACGATATTCCAACAGGTACAGCCGAACCAGTTTGCATAAACTGTCAGAAAGGCTAAAAATAAAATTCTTCCGAGAATATATCAGAAAAGATACTGTCTCGCAAATGAAGATTAACGATTGACTGTTCCACGAAGGGCAGCTCGATAAACAAGACAAGCGACGACACCATCTCAATCGATTCGATTCAAGCGGAATTCTCGACGACCGGCATCGATCGGCGTCCGGATGGATCGATAATTGTCGTGGAACGACGAAAGTTAGGGGGAGAGTACAAAGAAGGGAAGCGATACCACTTACGTCCATCAAGAAAGTAATGGTCGCGTGACTCAGAACTCGAAGCATGGGTGTCGCGTGGGCGTAGAACAAGGACATTCTGTTGGCTAGCTCGTTCCCAACCACGAGGTCCTTCTCAGCGTTTTCCTGCCGCGCCAGGGAAGCTCTGGTCAGCGTCCTTCTGTAATAACTGAAGTCGTTCTGAATGGCGGGGGTCTTCATTTTGTGCTCGTCGAACTTTAAGACGAACTCCAGAATTTCCGCCAGCTGTTTCACCAATGCTTGCTGGGTCTCGAGATGTTGGGTCGGGGAGAGGTTTCCGGAGCATAGTTGGCCCAGGATCTTTGGTACTACCTTTTCTGGAAAACGTCAAAATGCTGATTGTTAGACGAAAGTTACGGCTCTTTGTGGGCTCCTATATTTCTTTTTCCCCTCCTTTCTTTCCTTTTCGTCGCCCTAAGGGATGGTTTGCAGAGTCTTTTCTATTTACACGTGCACTGAGCGTAAGTCTGCGAGTAGATTGCCACGAAGTTCGAGCTGGTGCTTAAGAGGTTGATAAAAGTATGAAACTTGAAACCAAAACTCCTTTCTAATATATATCAAATTTATTGACACGTTAAAAGATTTTAAAAGTAGATCCTTTTTATTCAAAATTGGAGTTTACGTATTTTAAATAGCTACTTCCTCTTCTTTCAGATTTTTGAAATTATATTGAAGAGATTAACCCTTTGCACTCGACGATTTTTTGGCTAGGGAAGAATAAAAATTTAAAGATTCTCTGTTAAAAAACTGACGATTTTTTTGAGCAATAAATAAAGAATTGTATAATAATAGAATTGTTAAATTATTTGATTTCGATACATCGCATACTGTTACATTACATTAAATTTGATATATTAATTAATATCGATCTTCTAAATTTTATGAAATGGTGACTGAAGCTCACCTCTCGAGTGCAAAGGATTAATAACTTTTATTTAGGATATTTTTCTATTACAGATAGAAATCAAAATTTCACTCGTTCATAATCGACCCAGTATCTTGAAAGTAAATTATAATAATTTTTAATTAATAACTTTTATTTAGGATAGTTTTCTATTACAGATCGAAATCAAAATTTCACTCGTTCATAATCGACCCAGTATCTTGAAAGTAAATTATAATAATTTTTCAGAACCACAATAAAAATGTAAAAATTAATATTCAAAATGGGAAATAGAACTAATTAACCCTTTGCACTCGGGGATCTTTTCGTTACAGGAAAATAGTAATTCGAAGACTTCCTGCCATAAAGTCGACGATATTTCTCAAACGATAAATTAGAAATCGTATGTAAATTAAGAATTTGTCGTAGAATTATTTTACTTCGATATTCCACGCATCGTTGAGTAACTGTAAATTTGATATATTAATTAACATCCATCTTTAGAATCTGATTAAATGGCAACTGAGAGGCGCCTATCGAGTACAAAGGGTTAAATCTAAAGAGCAAGACTTCTAGAATAAGAAAATTTTATTGTAAGCTATCGAGCATTTCTTTTCCTATGTAAAATCACTCCCTGGGTAATTATACCGTGACATACACGATTCCTTGCAATCTACAAAATTGTGCTGTACTCGAAGTAGGGAAGCCAAAGACCATAATGTTAACCTTTTGCACTCGACGATTTTTTCGTTACAGAAAAATAGTAATTCAAAGACTTTCTGTCAAGAGTCGACGATATTTTTAAAATAGTAAATGAGAAATCATATGCAAATTAAGACGTAGAATTATTTTCCTTCGACATTCCACACATCGTTAGGTAATTTTAAACTTGATATATTAATTAACGTCGATCTTTAGAATTTGATTAAATGGTGACTGAAAATCACTTCTCGAGTGCAAAGGGTTAATATGTGGGTTAAGAAATCGAAAGTCGAAACTTTGGCTCGAGAATGTATCTTTCTGAAACTCACTTTCTATGCTATCATCTTTCCATTTATTCTCGTGCAATCATAAATCGCAGAGAAAAGGACTAGAAAGGTTCGAAGGCTAATGTGAAAGTCGGTAAAAAGGACATGCAAAAGGTTCATTACAATTCTGGTTCTTACTATTATCGAGTTTCTAGATTCGCCCGTGAGAAAAAACACGTCTGTCCGGCCAATTTACTTTTAACATCGCGTAGTTTATGAACTGGCGGACATTTTCATTCCGCTCGGATGGTCACCGCGTTATGCAAAATAAAGGCAATAAATGCACCTGAAGTTTATAAGCGGTTGAAACTTTCGCTCGTGCAGAGATGCAATGATATTGGATTTCCAATCACAGCGTCTACGGGAATATTCAGACTAGATTCGAGCTAAACAATAATCCCTCGCGATCCGTAGCTAAACCGATATCGACATTTAAGTTCTTACGTCCTTTTTTGGTTTCGGCGAATGACATCGTAATTGAAGCTAGACTATTGACTTCTTAAAAACGCGCGATTTCTCTTCGTAAATTCTAAATTTTTGTTGGATGACTAACGATCCGTTGGCCTTTGGTCATTAGAAGGGCCTAGCTAATAAACGCAGACCAATTTCAGAATCCAAAAACAACTGACTCATTTCTACTCTCACTAAGGGCCAATTGACATCTTCACCCCACCAAAAACTAACATTATATAAGCATGTACAAAATTTGCGAAATGCCAGTTTTTTCCTCTCCACTGACTTGTATTTTTCCGACGTAGCCTTGTTGCCAGAACCCGTATTGTATATAGAAATCTGGGTTCCAGCATTTTTTTTGAATAAAGAAAAAAATTTAGGAAAACATTTTTTAAATAGAAATTTAGATAGAAATGTAATTATATATAGAGAGAGAGATAATGCAATGACATTATTTGCTTAATGAGGAATTGAAGCAGTAACCTATATCACTAAAGAAGAAAATGCAAGAAAACATGAGCTTTGATCTTTAGTAGTCGTTGCAACAGGGCTAATTATTGTTTTATACACCTAATATTAAATTTTCGATCTTTAATAGATATTTAAATATAGTAACTACGAAAATAAATAGCTATATATATATATATTTATTATTTATTTTCGTAGTTACTATATTTACTATATTTAAATAGGTATTTAAATATATTTAAAATATTTAATTAGTAAATATTTAATAACTATATTTAAAATATTTAATAGGTATTTAAATATAGTAACTACGAAAATAAATAGCTATATATATACGTATATTTATTATTTATTTTCGTAGTTACTATATTTACTATATTTAAATATCTATTAAAGATCGAAAATTTAATATTGGGTGAACGTTTGACGTTTAAAGCATTTTCTTTCATCATTCTCAGTTTTCCTAATTAATGGAAATAATTCGAGAAATTCGATTGATAAATTAATTCTTCAAAATTACCCAAAGATGCTTGGAATGTCGAAGTAAAATAATTCTACGTCTTAATTTGTATACGATCTCTTGTTTACCGTTTTAAAAATATCGTCGACGTTATGGCAGAAAGTCTTCAAATTACAATTTTTATTAACTAAAAAAACTGCTGAGTGCAAAAGGTTAAATATGTCTATCAAAGATCGAAAATTTAATATTAGGTAGACGTTGAACGTTTAAAGCATTTTTTTCCGCTATTCTCTTTTCCCAATTAATGGAAATAATTCGAGAAATTCGATTGATAAATTAAGATTGGCATGCGTGATATTCTATTTTAGAAATTTAATACGTGGTAATTAACGTGAGATATCTCGAATCCGAGTCCATCCAATTACAATTAAATGCCCCATTACTCTTAAATATCGGCATTCATTAAATGTCCCGTTTAATTTAAAAAAAGTTTGAAAATATTCCGAGCGTGATGGAAATGAAATAAAGCAAAGGGAAGAAAGAAGTTGACACTCACCGAGTTCCAATGAAAATTCATAGAATCTCTTCAGCTTCGCGACCAGAGGGGCAACAGTCAGATAGGCTTTCCGTTGACACTCTTCCGTGGGCGCCGAAATCGCCTCCCTGATTTCTTTCCCTGCCCCTTTGTAGCACTGAATCTCCTCCAAGATAGATTCTGAATTTTTCAGAACCCTTTGCACCGCTTCAAAGGTCTCTCGTTCTATGTCGGAAGGTTGTGCATCTAAAAATTCGATAAAAACGGCTATCACTCCCCAAGGATGGTACCCTTTCACGAATGGCACACAGCGCGCGTGCCAACACTTCGATATCGGGCAACCCCGTTTGATCGCGAGAAACTTTCGAGAGGACGAAGAACGAACTGGACAAGCAAAGGTCACGATTGAGAAAGGACGTATCGGCACGAGTATACTCGTCGAACTTACTTTCGAAATCCAAAAAGACGTCGTACTTTTGAGGCGTGCAACAGGTAGACTCGTCTCGAGCCAGGAGGCTCAAAAGCTTGCCCATCTTCGGTCTGAGGCTTCCTTTCACCTAGTATTGTTTACAACATGAAAGGCATCTAGATTTCAAACAGACAAAAATTACACGTATAAAGACTCGCCTTAAATTTAATAGCCGAGCAACACAAAACGATTCGTCGTTCGATTTCAGCCATTCTGTACTGTAATTCCGCTAATCTCTAGTAACAATTACTCTGAAAACCCGAAGAAATACTACCAGACAGTTAACCTTGTGAGATCCTTTTATGCAAGTTTAATCACTTGGTCTAATTAAAGTCTAGTTAAAGTTCCTGGGCGAAAAAGTTAATCCAAAGTTCGAGAACACTTTTCGGATAGTCTTAACGATTCGACAAACTGTAATCCTGTCTTTTCACGATTTGTTCTGCTCATCTTTACCAGTGATTACACCAGGAACGTCATTAAATCGTAAGCAAAACGTTCACGTTGAAACGTCGAAGTTTGGTTATGGCTTAATCCCAAGCGTGATCAAACTTCATTGACGAGGAAGCTAATGCGACGCTGGAATATCGTGAAAATCAGGAATACTCTCGGAGACAGTTTTAGCGATTGGATAAATCGTTATTCCACCTTTTAATAATTTATCCCAATTTTCTCAGAAGTCTTCGCTAAAAGCGTAACGAGTGATCCGAAATACGTCCGTTTCAAGATTCACGTTGGATCAAAATTTAACGGGAGTCTAGTCAGGGTTCAGCGAAATTAATCCAAAGTTCAAATCTCGCGGAAATCGAAAATACTCTTGGGACAATCTTAGCGATTCAACAGATCGCTGTTCTCCCACTGCGCGATTTAATCTCGTTTATCTTTAATAGAATCTACGTCAAAGAACGCGACACGAAGTAATTAACCGCGGGAAATTGTCCGATTAAAAGTTTAATTAAAGTCCAATCAACGTCTGGTCGAAATTGAATCTAGTCAAAGGCAGTCCAAGGTTCTTCAGAATAGCACAAAAATCGAAGACATTCTCGTGATAGGTCTAACGATCCGACAAACTGTAATTCTATGTTACAATTATGATACTTGTCCCAATCATCTTCTATAGATGTTACACCAAGAATGTACAAACTAATTAACCTTGCAAGAGCTGTAAATCACGGTTTAATCAGGGTCTAGCCGAAGTCTAATCAAAGTTCGTCGATAAAGTTAATCCAGAGTTGAACTATCACGAAAATCGAGAACACTCTGGGGCCAATCTGGTTGACGAGTACCACGAGAGCAGAGAAGAATGGTCCAACGAGTGCCAAAACCGATCGGGAAGAGTGAGGATGAAACAGGGTACAGTCGATCCGAGCTTGCGTCGTTACTGGCCGGAGTCAGAGCGGAATTTGAATTTCTGGCTCGATCCCTAAGCTGATCCGCGCGCGTACATGTCGAAGTGTTAATTCCAGCCAAACGACGCGTGCATGCACGTACACATTAGGCAGGCCTCGTGTCCGTATCGGGACCCGCAGAACGAATGAATTCTGCGAACTCGTCAACGAGGGATGAACCTTCTGTTAATTCCAGCCTGCGCAGCTAATCTGTGCTGACCTCACCTGGAACGGCTGAAGATTTCAAGGACTAACGCCTCCTACTGTAATCCAGACGATCGTGTGTCAGTCAGGGACTTTAATTGCTTCCAAAGTATTTACTTTTTAACTGTGTCGTTCACTTTCGAGATAAGCCCCTGTGGATACTTCAGAATCAGCTGTTCGCGTTTAATTTCGTGGAACAGAGTGGATAGTTCAGCGTGGAGAAATTTGTTCCACCGGCAAACGAGCAACTGTAGTTTCTGGACGAAAGGTAATTAGAAACGGAGAGCTGGACAGAGATAAGTTTGAATTACCAGTGAAACTGGTTTGTTAGTTCTCCGTGACATAACAAGGGAACGTTATCAGTTTACGCAGCGAGAGGCAATTAGCTCGTTTCATTCGTGGAATGTGATCATACTCGACGATGCTTAGCCATGGCAAAAAGAGTGCGTTTATGGTGTAATTCGTTCGTAATCGAGGATACACGATGGAATCGGGATAAACAGTGGAACTCTGCGGTGAAAGCTTGTCACACGTGAGGGAACAACGATCGAGTTTGCTTGATCTAAAATTGTGCACCGAGGGATTCCAATGTACCAGCGAATGTCCCCGTTATTTTTAGCAGAAAACCGTGAGTCCCGTTAACGAACATCTCTTGTCACGTTGAACCTCTAAGATTCGCCAATTAGCCAGCCGGATTCTGAATGCGATCGGCTCGTTCGTTCAGAAGCACTCGATTAAAAATACACGCTCGTAAACCAGCCTGTTATCTCCCTTTTTTCACCTCGACACGCACTGGATCGATCGCGTTCTTAGTCCAACGAATATCGGATATAATCGAAAATAACTCGATCCGACACGAGGGTAGGATAAATGTTTACGTTGAAAATTCCGCCGACGATTCGACGCAGAAGCGTATCTGGAATCGGCAAAATATTATCACAGTGGCGGCACAACAATCATCGCTTCCGTATCGTGGCAGGGTAACAAAACGATTCCTTGGCGTGATTCTCTCACGATCAATCTCACAAACAAACCATCCGACCTGTCTCAGATCACGTTAACGTGCTTCGTCGCGCCATGCTTTCCGTTCGCCGAAATAAAAACACGCACATGGGTAAAAATTCACGAGTCGAGGAGGATTCCCTGTGCATCGGTGAACGTGGACGAGGAACTCGAAAAATCCTATGTTCGATGGGCATGCAGAGGATGACCGTATAATTTGGCGATACGCAGGAGGATTTCGTCGGAACGTCGAAGAAGTGTCCCATGAGAACTCACCGTGAAGAAGAGCCGGCGTGATCGCCCTCGACAACGCGAAAACATGATGCTGACAGGTGCACGTCGAAGCCCGGGGATGGTCAACAAGTAACGCGAACCGAGTGCAACAACTGTCATTCAACGGACGGCCATGTTGCTGTTCGCAAGGGGTTGCGTTGTGTAGTGGCGCGGTTCGAGGCCTCTCCTTATTTGGTAAACGACAGTGGCGGCGGCACGTTCGCGCGAAAAATCAATGGGGTTAGTTCCACGGTTCCTCCTCGGGGTGACGCTGCTACTACTATTCACGCTCGTTCAGGCTTTTGAAATTTATATCTCTTCGATAAGTGAAAATGGTTCCGAAGGATTTTAAACGAAACAATTCTCTTTTTATTTTCCTTTTTGGAAAAATTTTGATCGATCGTGAATATCGTAGTTTATTTAATTTAGGGGTGGAGTTTATTTAATTAGGGATTCCATGGATGGTGGTAGATTTAGATTCTTTCGTGTGGAAAATTTCTGCAATTTTAGATCGGTAATTGGGAATATAAATGAAACAATTCTCTTTTTATTTCCCTGTTTGAAAAATTTTTATTGATCATGAATAGTATAGTTTATTTAATTTAGGGGTGGAATTGGATTCTGTGGACGGTGGTAAATTTAAATTCTTTTGTGTGGAAAATTTTTGCAATTTTAGATCGGTAATTGGGAATATTTGAATTTATTTAAAGACATTGAGATTTAAAGTAGGTATTTTAGGTTAGGTTTCAGAATTTATTGGAATGTTGGAAAGTATTGTTTCATTATACGTTCAAACAGTAAACGAATTTTTAAAAAATTATGAATTAAATAAATAATATTTATTCGAAGGGAGAATAGTGTTTGGAAACAGTAATTAAATAAAGTTATAATACGCGTTCATTTTTATAGATTTGGAATAATTAATGGGAAAACTTTTAATTAATGAAGGAATTGTATAATGCTGAATTTTGCAATAGTTTAATTATATACACTTCCCAATTGGTTAAATTTTGAAATTCAAGCAGCTTACAGCGACCAATAATTTAACGTATCTCTTTTTTTTTATTGGATTTAATGTACGTGGAATTTTTAATCAATGTTTCAACAAACTTTTCATGTGCACCATGTCTGGTAAATAGTTGGTTGGTTGTCATAAATTAAAAGGAATCAACATAGTTCAAATATTTGAACAATTTAAAATCGTTAAACGTTTTACAACTCTTTTTCATTGCACTCGTCCTTAAATTTATCAGTTCCAGTTTAAGAGGTTTGATTTTCTTCGTGCATATGTTTAATTCCATAAAAAAATTCATTTTTTATCCTTTTAAAAAGTGCATCGTACGTTGGTATGCAAACATGTGCACAAATATGTAAATACAATCTGTCCACGAGTAGGCGCAAGAATACAAAAGGGGATTGAAGCAGCAAATAAAACCTATGAACGATGAATGAATATCCATGTAATTAATTAAAGTGTCGAAAGCTCCGTCGAACGGAATTCGAAAATGATTCAAACGTCATGCATATGCGAATGTTCCCGCCTAATAATTCTAAAATAATTTACAAAGAAATAGCTAATCTCTTAATTAAAAATGCACACCTATTTCGTTTATTCAATGTTTCTTCAACATTCTCGAATATTTGTCTAAGGAAATAAAGTGCTATTAAGTTTTCAAGCACATATCGATTAATATGTCTTCGAGAATCCAATTCCTTTCGTCAAGATGAATTGCAAATATGTCGAAGCACTCGTGTCTTCGTTCGACCATTGGCGTCGCTACGGCGAAGAGCCGTATTTCAAAATACGATTATAAATTTAGAAATTCTCGGGAACTCGTGGCCACCTCATCCATGAGGAGGCATGCCCCTTTTTTTTTGTGCAGTAGACCAACGGGTTGCCTGTGACGGTCAAGATGAGAGCCGAAAGGGTGAACAATATCGTCTGACCGGGTACAGCCTGACCGAGTTACCAGGAATCAATCGCGTTAATGTTTATGCGGCTTTGCCGGGAATACTCGGGTCAGTACCTTTGTGGGTTAACGCTCGTGAGGTAGACGTATGACATTGAAATGACAACCCATTTATGAGCCACAGGAATATTCGTGTCCTTTGTGTTAGCCAGCTTTGAGACGAGGTGACACCTCCTCTTGGCACACTCGAGATTCGATGTATATTTATTAAGGAAGCGATTTTCAATCAGTTTTTCACGACACGTTGGTGGAACGCAAAAATTTCTAAACATGAAAATTTGTTTATTCTTAATTTATTATAAAACAAACGCAAGTATCACGAAGTCGGAAATTCAATTTTATTCCAGTGATTATTATTTATCTAGATATTATTTATTAGATTTTAAGGAAGCGATTTTCAATCACTTTTTCGCGACACGTTGGTGGAACGCAAAAATTTCTAAATATGAAAATTTGTTTATTCTTCATTTATTATAAAACAAACGCAAGTATCACGAAGTCGGAAATTTAATTTTATTCCAGTGATTATTATTTATATAGATATTATTTATCAGATTGTATTATTTATTAGATTGTTATTTATTTAGTAATAAGAAATTGTTCTAATCATGAAAAATTCGAAACTAAGTGCTTATCGTTTTTCCTTTTCATTTGAGGAAATTTTTCAAATGTTATTTCGAATATTTCATCGAATATTTGAAACGAAATTTGAAATATTAAATATACCGCCTAAAAATAGGAAAAATAATGAAAAGGTAACAGAAAATGTATGGTGTAATAGTACAGTCGTAATTTAACAATCAATTTGACAATCTTAATTTTCACGGTCTCTAAAAGGGATATAAACGGAAATTCTAGCTTGAACAACTTACTTGAAAATTCTTGCTTGCACCATACGAACCCTCAGATCGTTTCACGACGTGGTGCGTTCAAATAAGACGCAAAGAGATCGTTATTTGCTTGAAGGAAATTCCGTGTCAAGAGAGAATTAGTTCGTATTATCTATCGGACACTGAAAGAGTAGTCAACGACTGGATAACCGTCACGATTTCGCTTCCATTTTTCCCATAAAGTAGTAATCGTTACTGATATTACACGAATCACCACACACTATTACAACATGCATTTACTATTTGGAGTACGCATGATAGACCCAGTCATATCTGCAAATGCTCTCTCTCTCTTAGTATGTCGCAGAAGTACGACCTCGTTCCGTAATAACGTGCCACAAAGTGTTTCTTCCCATTTACGCATGCAAGGTTAAAAAGAAATTAAGGTACCTTTTACGAGGCACTTTTAAGAGTTTAGACGTAATTCTTCTTTCTTCTCATAGTCTAGATGAAGAAAATTCTTTAGAAAAATATTATTTCAAATTCGTAACTTAAAATTGATATTTCAAAATATTAAAATACTATATTAAGCCATTTTTTAAATAAAGTCTAACAAGCATTTAAATATTTGGAAGAACGACAGTGAGACTATTAATTCTGGAATTTAATATTATTATTAAAATATTCGAGTATGCGAATATTATGTATACAATCCAGATGAAGAAAATTCTTTAGAAAAATATTATTTCAAATTCGTAATTTAAAATTGATATTTCGGGATATTAAAATACTATATTAAGCCATTTTTTAAATAAAGTCCCACAAGGATTTAAATATTTGAAAGAATAACAGTGAGACTATTAATTCACGTATTTAATATTATTATTAAAATATTCGAGTATGTGAATATTATATATACAATCCAGATGAAGAAAATTTTTTAGAAAAATATTATTTCAAATTCATAATTTAAAATTGATATTTCAGGATATTAAAATACTATATTAAACCATTTTTTAAATAAAGTCTAACAAGCATTTAAATATTTGGAAGAACGACAGTGAGACTATTAATTCTGGAATTTAATATTATTATTAAAATGTTCAAGTATGTAAATATTATATATACAATCCAGATGAAGAAAATTCTTTAAAAAGTATTTTTCCAAATTCGTAATTTAAAATTGATATTTCAAAATATTAAAATACTATATTAAACCATTTTTTAAATAAAATCTCACAAGCATTTAAATATTTGAAGGAACGACAGTGAGACCATTAATTCTTGTATTTAATATCATTATTAAAATATTCGAGTATGCGAATTCTTTAAACAAAGTCCCACAAGCATTTAAGTATTTGAAAGAACGACAGTGAGACTATTAATTCTCGTATTTAATATTATTATTAAAATATTCGAGTATGTGAATATTATATCTACAATCCGGATGAAGAAAATTCTTTAGAAAAATATTATTTCAAATTCGTAATTTAAAATTGATATTTCGGGATATTAAAATACTATATTAAACCATTTTTTAAATGAAGTTCCACAAGGATTTAAATATTTGAAAGAATAACAGTGAGACTATTAATTCTTGTATTTAATATTATTATTAAAATATTCGAGTATGTGAATATTATATATACAATCCGGATTTAATATTATTATTAAAATATTCGCGTATGTGAATATTATATATAAGGTATATAATTATATATATTACATTATTTCGAATCGAAACGATGTTTTAAGAATCTCTAGATCGCGAGTAAAACTTCACGTCGCTATTAATTACCTCGAGCATGAAATCGAATAAAGAAGCTGTCCTTAATGGTTTCGCGTAATGAAAAGTCCACAAAGGATTATGTTCGCGTACTTCCATTTCAGTTTTCAATTTCCTTATCAGGCAGAGGCTGTACATATACTTACTAAATTTCAGAGCAATTAATTCCCATCAAAATCTATCACGACCTTCGCATGACACCTTCATTACCCAACTCGAACCACGTTGACTCATGGCATTTATTACAATCAACATAATCTCAAGGCGCGTCGATTACCTAGGTTGACCGTGACACCTAACGTACTCGAGCTTTTAAAAATATTAATAAAATCGATATCGTATTCACGGCGTATTTTAAATAATTTATATCCTTGCTTCGGTGACGTCAATCACCATGCAAGTACAGTGAAAAACAAGCGCTCCGGCTGACGCAGTGACATCTTGCCAAAACGATCGAGTCACGTCGTTATTCCACGTACTGCCCTTTGTTCGCGAATCGTCAGCATCGCGAGGCTCCTATAGCCTGTTTAGCCCCGAGGAAACGGTTTCCGTGGTGCATCGTTTAAATATCGTCGCGGTGTCGTGATTTTTGCACCTCTTTCAAGTGCACGATTGAATAATCGTCGGAAACCGTGGGCGAAGATAATCGACGCCTATTAAAGGCCTTTTTGTGCATCAATTCCAGCAAATCAATTGAGTCCCTCACCACCTCCCACCATGACCCTCGGCAAGCTCTCTCGAGCTCCCCTTTCCTTCGGTCAACCTTAATTTTCGACGCTGCGACGATAGGCGAACCGGCAATCATGATGACTCTGCCACCGGTTACTTACGAACATGTACACACGTATACACTGCTAGACTTGTACTCCACGAGGTATTTTATGCGTTGGAACGTTGCTACGACTTTAACTGCCACTTTTTATCTTCCCTTGCCTGTCCAATGTTGTCAGAAGAAGTGGCACGCCGGATGCTTTTTGCCCGCTTCACGCGTGCCGTTCTCTCGATAAACTGGGCAAAGCGGAGTTGTCTAATAAGCAGGTTTATCGAGTGGAAGAAAGTGAAAGAAGCTAGGGTATAAACTGGTTCGATTTTTTTTTCTTGCCTCTATAGGAATGCTCCGCGGCTTTTTCGTGCTACCGGTTGCGGTGGCGTAATCGGATGTACGTATCATCTACCTTGGACTTGGCTGGCGGAATAATTATCTTCAGTTTCCTCGAGCACTTTTTGCCTCTCGCTTATATGGCATTTAACTATCGTTCTTGACATCTAAGCTTTTTCCTTTCAGTAGACTCCAGTTGTAATCGTGAGAGTTGCCAAGCATAAATTATGCCCAATAATTTTAATTTACTTCCGAACCAGTTAGAATGGCCGATTTTCGATGTTCTATTTTTGCCATCACTTGGTACTATTGCTTCCGCCAAAACTAACGTCGATTTTTATTTTTACGACAAATAACTGTTTATCTTCCTCGTATTACTTTAATTATTTACATCCGTGTATACTATATTTATCTATACGTGATAGGTTGATAGTAATAGCGTTAAACGAAGAGACGGTATTAAGAAAATCGTGATTTCTGGTTTCCTCTTACACGGTTGGCCGCCATTTTACCGACGACCGTCGAAATCAGATCGAATCAGTATTAAATCAAACTTTTGTATATTTCTGAAATACAATTTGTGAAATTAGTTATGAATATTAATATTGTAATAATAATATGGTAAGACGTGTAAATATATATCATCGACTGCTTGGAATCTGTTCTCTTGTTGGATGACCAGCATTCTAAGTGTCTAATCCTGAGTCACTAGAGACTGATAAACGTATCTGAATCGAACCAAATTACTCATTCCAGCTTTCACTTTAAAATGCAAGTTTTGCAAGATTATTCATTGAGTATAGTATTATTATAATAACGTCCCTGAAAAGCGATGTTTCTTCGTAATTTGCTATCTCATGCAGCAGAACTCCAGTCTCACTGCAGATAATACTGTGCTATTAATCTCGTCAGTAATAATCATATCTATTTATAACAGAATTTATTACAATCTTCGAAGACCGATCTCAACAGCCTAGAAACTTTCACATCGGTTACCAGTTTACAAAAATCCTCCGCATACGGGACGAATCATAACTCTAGGACTTGAATGAAACAGAACTCATTAAACATGCTAGTACCAGGAAAAGAGAAAAATCCCTAAAATACTATTGAATCCTATAGAACCATCATCGAGCATTGTCTGCATGGCAAACTCGCGCGAACCCCTTTCACGAATCGGGCAGATCCGATCTGAACGAAGTCATGAAAAGCTTGGGGATCGAATGCAGCACTTTGGTTCCACCATTGAATGGTCAGGATCCGCGCAATTCGCCGGCTCTATTGTATCCACCACGGCGCGAGGTATCGTTAACGACGCTTCTCGTTCGAGACTTCAGGGCCCATGGAACGCGAAGGAATAGTCCTCGTGGCGTGTGCTTAAGCGTGCAAGCACTCGTCAGCGAGTGGATGGCTAGTCGCGACACGCAGCTACGTGTGCGTGCTTAATAAGGCTTGCGTTGTAAGCAAGTACGTACGCGGCTTAAATACCAGCCGGGTACGCATATCGACGCATCAGCGCGACGCGTCGAGATATGGTAACGCGTGCCTGGTGTCCTGGACGATCTCTAAACCGGGCTAGGTCATAGCGTGCACGACTCGCGGTGGCCTCCTTAACAACCTGGGCAAATTAATCGCGGGTCCCGGCGAGGATCAGGGCCACCGGGGACGTGCGTGTCGTGTTAAAAAGTTATGTGACCATTAAGTCGAAACTGGAACTGGAAGTGGCGCGCGTGAGACACACGGAAGAAAAGCCTCGCTGTCTGCTTGGAAGAAAGATGTTCCGCGTAGGTTTTTGCTCGAGGTTGCTTCGTTCAGTTCGCTGGCTATGAGGGGGAACAGGCAAGGAAATTCTTTGCTTTGGACGAGGTGTAATTTCTTTGTTGAAACTACGTCAACGGACTCGTTTGCCGTTATTAATGGACGGTCATGATGGTTGACAGTTATCTGTGTCTCTTTAAAATTTTTTGGAAATGTTTATAAAGGAAGCTATTAAGGATGTTACAAATATTTCTATCACATTCTTTTGCAGTTGTAATTTACTGTCTTCAATAATTTTTTTTAATATTTTAAAATGGATATTTTATTATATTATAAATGGATTGCAATAATAGAGATATTTAGAAATGTATGTCTTTAAAAATGGATTTATTGAGATTGTCAAAATTACTTGTAGGGCATTTCGTTGTAGTTGCAATTTACTGCCTTCAAAAATTTTTGGAAATATTTTAAAATGGATATTTCATTATATTATAAATCAACAATAGAGATATTTAAGAATGCATGTCCTTAAAAATGGAACTATCAAGGATGTCAAAAATATTCGTTGCAGTTGCAATTTACTGTCTTCAAAATTTTTTGGAAATATTTTAAAATGGATATTTCATTATATTATAAATCAACAATAGAGATATTTAAGAATGCATGTTCTTAAAAATGGAACTATCAAGGATGTCAAAAATATTCGTTGCAGTTATAATTTACTGTCTTCAAAAATTTTTGGAAATATTTTAAAATGGATATTTTATTATATTATAAATGGATTGCAATAATAGAGATATTTAGAAATGTATGTCTTTCAAAATGGATTTATTAAGATTGTCAAAATTACTTGTAGGGCATTTCGTTGTAGTTGTAATTTACTGCCTTCAAAAATTTTTGGAAATATTTTAAAATGGATATTTCATTATATTATAAATGGATTGGAACAATAGAGATGTTTAGAAATGTATATCCTTAAAAATGAACCTATTAAGATTGTTAAAATTACTTGTATGATATTTCGTTGTAGTTGCAATTTACTGTCTTCAAAATTTTTTGGAAATATTTTAAAACATTTTATTATTTTGTAAATCGAATGGAACAATAGAGATATTTAAGAATGTAAGTTCCTTAAAAATGGAATTATCAAGAATGTCAAAATTATGTGTAATGACATTTCGTTGCAGTTATGATCTACTCGTTTTTAGAATATCGTGCTTCTTGAAATTCTTGTGTGCTTTTTATTTATATATAGATAATTAGTTTTCTACATTTGTCTTCTTCCTCTTTTTATTTCCTAATATTTTTTCGTAGTATACATGCAAACATGCAATGGCTTTTAAAAGTTCCCAGCAATAGTACCTTAATGCATTATGTACGAAGTTATTAAAAATAAATATAAATTTAAATAATAATGCAACTTGCCCAGGAAGTTTTAACACCTATTGTGCACGGAGGTTAGGTCATTTTTGATTATATACTGAAGTTAGGTTACTTTTGATTATACTCAGAATGTAGATAAAAATTCGATTTCTTTAAAAAATTCCAAAAGTTTCTCATAAAATTTTGAAATATTTCCAATACTTTTTTAGGAAATTAAATATGTTTGAGAATTTGAGAATTAAATATATTTGAGAATGTCTGTTCGTTTGTTATTCACTGATTCGTTTCACACATAACTCAAAACATTTTATAATTTCGTTAGTCTTCAAAATTGACACGTCGTTGAACATATTTGCATATGGACATTGTGGACTATATAGCAGAAGAATATATCAATTTTCGTTAAATATGACGAAAAGATATGTATATATACACTTCCTTTAAAAAAAAAAGAACAAAAAAGGAAGTCATTTCAGTACATCCGGTCGGAATAGATATACATAAATTGATGATAATTCTACTCATTACTCATTGCTAGGTACGTTTACTGTTATACTATTTTATTCTACTATCAGTCTTTCATTACATCATCGCAATCTATTTATAGCAACTATTACTTCCTATTTCACCCGTTAGAATCGTAAATTTCTTTTCTCGTGAACGAATTAGAGTTAATTAATGTTTTATACTATTAATTAGGTTAGACTAGGGGACTTTCGTTTTAATCGTTTAGTAATCGATGTGTTTAATGAATCCTTTTTTTCTTTTTTGTTTAATTGTTACCAAGAAATGTAATTTGTTTATTCTACGTAACAACTTTCATTATCTGCTTCCCAAGCTTTGTAAAAAAGAAATATCTTGGAAAGTGTGTCTCTGGAACATTACAAGCTGACACTATCGTGTGTAAAAAAGTGATTAATTGACCTATGATAGTGATCACCCTGCTGCTGTCTAAACAGAGCTAAAGTCTGTTTGACTCATTCGTATCAAGTCACAGAAACGTTAAACCAACTAATATCGCTAGAAATTTTTTTAGGCCGCAAATATATCATAACCAGTACGTCGTATAAGTATGTCGCCTGTGATATCTAAAAGGATATAGCGTGCCAATAATTTATGCAACTTAAAACCGTTATCAGAAATATAAATTCTATTCTACGAATTCAGAGTAATAAAACCGTGCTAACGAAAAATAAAATAATAAAATAAGAATTATTTTTGCATTTTTAAATTAGAATCGTTAAAAATAGATTCTTATACAATTGTACAATAATTCCCTTTCTTTTCCCTTGATATTTCAACTTCAGTGTAAATATGTGCCTATAATTATGAAAATGGTCCAAGTCATCGACTTAAGAGGAACGATTTTATTATTTATTTCGTGTTGCATTCATTTATATTACGATAAAATATATTTATTTTCTACAAAATAATGAATTGAATCGTTAAATTGAGTTTCTAGCTTTATTGCAATTAATTTTATAATTTATGACGTGTTTAGAGGCCAAAGCTTTTAACCCTTTGCACTCGAGGATTCTTAGGCTAGAGAAAAGTAGAAAATCAAAGATTCTCTACTAAAAAACTAACGATACTTTTTTCAGCAGTAAATAAAGAATTGTATAATAATAGAATTATAGAACTATTTGATTTCGATACTTTGTATACTGTTACATTACATTAAATCTGATATATTAATTAATATCGATCTTCCAAATTTTATGAAATGGTGACTGAAGCTCACCTCTCGAGAGCAAAGGGTTAATATTTCAGAAGCAAATATAAGTGATTTGGACCACTTTTATAATCACAGGCACATATGTTAAAGCAACGAAGGTCACACGAGGGAAGTAAAACGTTAGAAAGAATTATGTTTTAGACATAATTTGCACCCACACGCTTTATACCCTTTCAACACGCCAAGCTATTCTTTGGTGGCCCTGTCCTCCTTAAGAACGAGGCAAATTAATTAAAAGCGGCAGCGATGGAAAGAGGAAATGACCGAACCACGAGTTATGCCGCACTTCCCATGCAAGCATTAATAACGTCATAAATTAAACGTCACTAAAACGTGTACCACCATTAACAATTACTCTCGTTCCGTTCAGACAAAGTAGACGGAAAAAGGTAAAAATACACCGAAAAATCGAATTAAGATAATTTTCGTCTCCGTTAGTCAGTGTCACATTATCAACTACATTTTCTCGTAACAGTCAATCGATGAGCTACAAACAATTAGCGTAGCGTGGCGTGGGTACCTTGTATAATTGTTGATGCTTTCTTCTCAGTATGTCGAATCCTTACAAGATACTGAGCACTCAGGGTGTGTAATAATGCGCAGTTTGTCTTGTATGTACACTTTATTACACGATTTGATGAGTTGTTTGAGTGTTTTGTGTATGTGTTGTATCCTTTCCGCCTTCTGCCGTTTCACATCTTGTATTCCGTCTTACGTCTTCGACTTCTCGTTTTCTTCCAACTACCGCATTGATATGTTCTATTTGACTTCCAAAAACTGTCTGATGTTTTCTGTATGACTTGTCAAAACCATCTTCTGTCTTGTCTAGTCTAGGTTTGCGGTGATTGGTGGAAAGTGATTGTAGATGGAGGAAAAAATAGAATTTTTGATTGGGCAAGGAGTTTCAGCTTTCCTTTTGGTATTGTTTAGTTTTAAGATTTATAGGTATGTCTGTTTAGAGTTTCGACAGGTCAGTTGCATGTGCGTCCCGTCTGTTAGGTCTGGTCCCAAGTACTACTGACCATAGTCCTTGTCTTTGATTTATAATTTGCTGATCCTCAAAAAGGACGGTTAGGCACGTCTTCCATGTATTATTGCCGTCGCGATAATTAGTTATATTAATTAATCACGTTAAGTGCATCCTTCCAATCACCAGGCTATCACGTTTCAAAAGAAGCAAGGACGCCAAAAAATTGAATTAGGGTAACACTTTATCACTAATCAATGTCACGTTATCAGCATCCCCCCTTTCTGACAGCAAGATATTGGACTACCATAACCAATTAATTGTACCAATTAATCGGATTAATTGGATCGTTCCGTTTGCTCCATGAACCAATTAAACCGCTTGAGAATCGTCGGATCGAATTTCTTTGGCGACCAGATCGGGTCGTCGTGTCGTAAACCGGGCAATTCAGAAAGCGTGGCTTATGGATTTCCGATGTTATCCGAAAGTATTCGAGCACAGAGTGTTATGGAGTACTCGAAACGTTGCCAACGACATACTTTATTTACCAATGGGAAAGACGGTCCATGCTCTTAGCAGCAACGGGGAATTGGAGTCGACGATTCCATCAAATTCATCATCCCGTTGGAAGTTTCACAACGAAACCCACGATCTTCTATTTCTCGAAATGCAGACGTCGATCTGATACACTCTTGACATACTTTCTTCTTCTTTTTTTTTATAAATTAGGAAAAATTCGAGATGAATTGCTTCATCGAAATCTTAGTCCTCTCGTTGTGACAGCATATACTGAAAAACAGACGCATATTGCACTATTGCGAAGCGTGAGTTGTATGCAATTGCACTGATTGCAGTTTCCTCACCTCGTACATTGAATTATCCAATTAACTATACAAGTTTATATAATTTCCCTTGTAAAATTGTGCTTCTAATGTTGCGAATAAGATTATTAATAATTGGGGTACATTATATATGTTTCTTCATATATTTTATTTCACAAAACGAACATGAAAATAGTTAGTATAGACGAATAACATGAAGAGTACTTAAAAGTAGGTAAAAAGACTATTAACCAGTCAGCTGTGTTTGACGACTATATTCGTCATGGAGAAATGGCAGTATTTTGTGTCATGATGACTATATCCGTCATGCGTAAAATTTAGTTAACATTTGCTATTTAAATTGTAATTTTGGAGAAAACTAAAATATGTTCGTAAATTTCAATACCTTTAGAATCTTTGGAGATCAAAACGAAATAAAACAAAGAAATAAAAGGTGTAAATAATTTGAGATGGACTCATGCATCCCCATGTGCACTATCTGGATAGTGCACAGTTTGTATAAATTTATTATCAGTTTGTATAAATTTATATATATGCGACGATAATGTTTTTCGATCTTATGATGTTTAGATGCTAGTGTAAAACGCACAAAAGCAATTAGCCCAGTGCTAAAGCCTGAGACTGATTTATGATAGAGTTCCTTCAAGGATGGTCCGCCATGAGACAAATACGGACAATAACTTTTATAGATATTTGATTTTTCCCAAATTTTTCGTTTATTATGTATGTAGTATATGTTTATGTTAAATGGACGAGTAAATATTGGTAATAAAATTGTTTGTTTTATATAATAAAGCCATCTTTTTGATGCAATAATTTAACAGCGTCATTTACTCTGTGTTTGATGACTATACCCATCATCGCTTGATTCTCGCGGCACATATAAAAGAAGTCGCCATAGCTAACTGGTTAAATAGAATTTTGGAAAGGAATTTTAATGCTTATCCCGTGGCAATATTACTATGTGCTAATAATTATGACAATGGTCTAAATCAATAACTGAAAAGAAATTATTTTATCACTTATTTTAAAGGTGCATTCATTTAGAACATTTATTACACAATAAAATCAAATTATTTTTGGCAAAATTTAAAATATCTTTCTTGTAACTAATTTCTTAATTTATTATATATTTGAAGTATATTTGAAACGAGACGAAACACAGATGACTTACATTTCCTAATCATTAGCACATATATATATAATACATATAACCGAATACTTACTATATATTGATCTTTCGAACGTAACATAACATAGCAATATATATTTAATTTTCCCTATCTTATAAATTTTCAAGGATCTAACCCACAAAATACGATCATGATGTAACCGCATCAAGTCGCCCATGATATAAGAAAATTGCTTCGTGATGAGCGACTATGGCCGCTCGTAATGGAGGAAGGAATAAGGCATAAGTAGTCAGGTGACTAGGCGCAAGATGCTCCCATTTTTTCCAGAATAGATTCGTGCAATCACGATTCGGCTCACAGCAGGTAGAATGGCAGATAACGCCAGAGTGGTTTTGTCACAACGGAGAATTAGCAGGAGAGAGGTTCCATTGGACGCTCGTTACTCCGATTTCTGCTATATGGCTTATGAATAAGACACGTGTGTCGGTGCATGTGTTTGTATAGCGAGATGAGGGATGGAGGGTAGAAAAGGGCTGCCGTGCTCGAAGATAGATCGTTTCGAAACTCAATGGTTAATCTGTTTCTTTCTACTCTCTTATTCTCTTCTTCCTTTATTTCCTATTTTTTCTCCTCTTTTTTTTTTTCTTTTCGTAGGTGCTTGCATGTAATCGATTCAGCGAGGTTTAAGTTCCTGTTTCGTGTCTCGGTGCTCAGGTTACGTGATGCAAAAGCAAAATACGGTAGTCGTGAAAGTCTCTCACGCGATACGCTTATTTTCCGTAAGCTATCGCATGACAATCATGTGAATGAGAATGATATCGTCGTGCGGACATTTTAATTATTCAGATACCGAAATGAACCTTCCCGTACTCGTCGCAGGATGTTGAAGGTGTAGGAAGAAATTGTAAAGCCGCAAATTTGATTAAAAAGTAACGTTGCTCAATGATTATAGTATCGTATAGCGTGTATTCAAAACCGAGATTAAATTTTTGGTCCTAAAAATAAAATTGTATAAATTTGTTCGTTCCTGAACCTTTGAAAAAGGAATGTATATTTCTGGACCTTTGAATAAGAAATCTCATACCTTTTTCAACCCTTAAATAATAAATTCCATAAATTTTTTCGCTCCTAAAGAAGAACTTTTATAAATTTTGTAGATCCTTGAGAAATAATTTCATAAATTTCTTAACCTTTGAATAATAAGTTTCGCGAATTCCTTTAGGCTTTAGAAAAGAATTTTCAAAAAAGAAATTTCATACGTGAATTTCTCAACTCTCCCTAAATAAAATTCCACTTGTTTACAAAACAGGAAAATCATAATTGTTTACAAGCTTTTTCTTCGATATAAAATATGAAAGCTGATAATTATTGTAAAATAAATGATTTCTTACTGTCTTTTATAAATTAGGTGTAATTGAAAAATTCTACCAAGACCATTCTGCAGTCGTTTAATCCCATAATTTTGGGGTATTATGGAGTTAAAAATTTAATTCTTCGACGTTAAATAAAAGCCAGGGAACTTCTTCAAACAAATTTCGCAGATTATGTAACTCGTCACTCGGAGGCATGCGGTTAGTGAGAAATCGCACGTACCCCGGATATTTTTATGGTTGCTTACGCCACTGGCCAAGGCAGGGGGGATATCGTCATATCCCGGACGAAGACAGGAAACCTCCGAGCAAAATTCCCCTCTGCTCGCATACACGTTCCCTTTGACAAACCTCTCTATATGTGCGCTTGATTACAAATGAAGCAAACAGAGAAAAGGAGTGAACCGTTACAGAGCGATCGCGATTAGTTGACAGCGATCGATCGACATTTGTCGTCTGGAAGAAAAAGAGGTGTTGAAATTCAAAGCATCTCTCGATACCAGGTAAACTAACTGTACTTCGCTATAACCTCGTCCAAAAATTTTTATCACATCCCCACAGACAATTAATAACAATTACTAACACGTGAGATAAATAATACTTCATTCTTATTTAACGATATTCATAATTTGATAGCAAAACGAAAGGGGAAGTATAAATTTTGTTTATCTTTCATTTTTCTTTTGAAAAAAGAACAACTGTTAGAATAATTAGTATAATTCGTGTTATGATCGCGTTATGGTTATATCTGAATCTTTTCGCCTAATTTAACATTGACTCGTTTAATTAATCACTATTAATGACGTATACCCACCGACATTTTCTTACGATAAACAGCATTACGTCACGGTGTACTAACCACACACGTGTGATAGTGCTTTCCACACACGTGATCACGCCACATCCGCTTATTCGCGATACCCCATAGAAGGATGTTAATGCTTGCTCTCATGGTTACCCATATTGGAGTGTCTACGGTATTTAAGCAAAGTAGTGTCTCGATGCACGCGACATGAATTTCATTACGTTGCTCAGCGGGGATTTTGATGTCTTGATCTTTTTCTTTTTTTGTTTCACCCACGAATCCAATTATTTAAATGAAATATGTACCTCGCCCGAATGCAAAATACCTTCGTTTGCAATTATAATTGGAGCGTCTGGTTGGCTTCGACGTTTAGGGTTACTCGTGTCTTACGTGTCTCGACGAATTGTCATAGGGAATTGTCATAGGGAAAAATGGTAACAAAGGTATATGATATGTGGATTGAAGATATCTTTTAGCTTTGCTTTCTTTTATATCGTCGTGAATTGATTTATCGAATTAAAATTCTATTTATCGAATAAATAATTTCTCTAGTGTGATTAGTATAAATTCTACTAGATAGAAATTTATTGTTATTAAATGTATTCGACAAATGAGATGTTATGTATATTTATGTTCGACCTATATTACACGAACAGTAGTACCATTACCATTTTCTCCGTGTTTCATATATTTGTTCTAACTTTCTAATGAAGACTCGAGGCAATTTTATTCGCAGTAGAAATCTGTTGGTTATCCCCTACATGTATACGTTAATTTATGCGTTAGTAAGGTGGATTCGTGTTAAATTAAAATTCGTAATATCCCATTCTTATTAGCATATAAGAAAAATGTTTCAGTACTATTACGATCGAAAATTTTAATATTGTCTCTAATATTATACGATCTTTAATATTATCTTTAATATTATATGAAATAAAAGTAGGTCAAGGGAATATTCTTCGAAATTAAGGAAACAAATCAAAGAAACATTCGCTAGTATAATTCCCAATCTCAATTTCTTCCAAAATTAAAAAGTTTCCTAAAATACAACTATTGGATACGTCCTAAAAGTACGAACGATCAATCAAGTAATTTCCTCTAAAAGGTAAATTCGTATTAAATTAAAATTTGTAATATCCTATTCTTATTATCACGTAAGAAAAATGTTTTAGTACTATTACGATTGAAAATTTTAATATTGTCTCTAATATTATACGATCTTTAATATTATTTTTAATATTATATGAAATAAAAGCAGGTCAAGGGAATATTTTTCGAAATTAAGGAGACAAATCAAAGAAACATTCGCTAGTCTAATTCCCAATCTCAATTTCTTCCAAAATTAAAAAGTTTCCTAAAATACAACTATTGGATACGTCCTAGAAGTGCGAACGATCAATAAAGTAATTTCCTCTAAAATTCGACTACTCTAAAATCAGCAGATGTTCTATTAGGTCAAGGCTATTGACCAAGAATGCACCGACCTGCGGTACCGTTCGGCGAATCAATTTCTACCTAGAACAGCAACAGCCCGATGGAATTCAATCGATGAAATTCCCGGTAGTTAGCTGGTAAATGAGTACGCCGTGTAGCTCTATTACAGGGTCAAAATCAATAGCAATTTCTAGCATGCACTGCTTGGTTCTCCATGTAACTTCGAATTGCTGAAGATTCTGCCAGCTATGTGTGTGCGTCAAACAAGCTGCGGAGTTTTGCTCTTTCTGAATATCCGTATTCATGGCCTTTCGCCTGCAGAACGATTCCATTCCAATGCAATACGTTTTCTCCATCTTCGGGAAACAAAATTGTTGCACGTTGTTTCTTTATTTCGGTTTCGTTAACATTATTTTACATTGGCATCGGAATTCTATCGACTCGAGAAGTGCAGTGATCTTTCGAAGATCTGGTGCTTTAATTTCGAATAATTTCTTAGAGAGGAGAATTTTGTAATTTGATGAAAAGCTACAAAATTATTTGTAGAGAAAATGGCATGAAAAATAATTTTGTATAAGTTTGGAAATGTTCGTTACCGATTTAGTATCAGAACTCTATCGACTCGAGAAGTGCAGTGATCTTTTGAAGATCTAATACTTTAATTTCGAATAATTTCTTAGAGAAGAGAATTCTGTAATTCATGGAAAAGCTATAAAACTATTTTCAGAGAAAAAGGTATGAAAAATAATCTTTTCTACGTTCAGAAATGTTCATTACCGATTTAGTATCAAAATTCTATTGACTCAAGAAGTGTAGCGATCTTTCGAAGACCTAGTATTTTCATTTCGAATAATTTCTTATAGAGGAGAATTCTATAATTTCTTGAAAAGCTACAAAACTATTTAAGAAAGAAAAGAAATGGTATGAAAAATAATTTTTTATACGTTCAGAAATGTTCATTATCGATTTAGTATTAGAATTCTATTGACTCGAGAAGTGCAGCGATCTTTCGAAGATCTAGTACTTTAATTTCGAATAATTTCTTAAACAGAAGAATTCCATAATTTGTTGAAAAGCTACAAAACAATTGTTAGAGAGAAATATATGAAAAATAATTTTTTACATGTTCGAAAATGTTCATTACCGGTTTGCAGACATTCACACGGAACGGTAATATAACCGTAATTAACGCGATATTGCACTAATTAATTTGCCATTTCGTATATAATTCGATAGCTTTAGCAGAAAATATCTCCATTTTATACGTAAAGAACGTTTCATTTGATCTCGATTATTCAGGTAATACTATTGTGTGCTAACGTTCGTCATTAACCAAACGTTCCCTCTAGATCGTTCTTTATAATGCATAATTAATAGAAATTCTTTCGATTCTTTCGCGCTCCGTGCGGTTTACTGTTCTTCCGGTTCCGTTAGTCGACCGATAAACATTTGAGGAATATTCCATTTCGGATCGACAGCTGCACACTTGATATCAATTAAACGTTAAACCCACCGAGCAACAGTACAGAGCGTTTCCACAAAGGATCAAACTCCTCTTTTATCGAAAATGCTGAATCACTGAGATTTAATAGGAATCAACGCGGAGAGAACGAGATTTGTCGATAATCAATAGGGAACATAACTCTTTTGATGACATCAGAGCTTGGGAAATTAATCCTGCGATGTCTTATTTAGATTTCGTACAAGTACTATGGTTTATGGAAATTAGAAATAATAAATAATATTTATTAATTTGTATGAGTTTCACTTTTCAATTTCATTTTGCACCAAAATTATACTTTATACTACTTTATCGTACAGGATCTTTGAAAATATTTTGTTATACGAATACCTGGTCTTCAAGGACATATTGACCTTGAAAATATCTATTGCAAAAGTACCTAATTTACTATCTTTCTCCCTAAATTTTCAATTGATACATTATATTTATCAATCTTAAATCTTGCGAAGAAATTAATTTTTGACTAAAGCTAGGTTACATCAATGGTATTCGTGAGTTATGGTTGTTGCGATAGGAAAACTTGGAGACTATAGTACACGTACTTCCTTTGCATTAATTCTAGCATATTTCAAAGAAAAGAATATTACAAATGTCATAATAATAATGAAAAATAAAAATTCACGGATTGAAAATTTTCTTAACTGCTAAATCATACAATTTTTCTAATAAATTTATTTCTGTATAGTAAAATTACGTTCTTTTTATAATTCATATCATTTTAGCTCTATTTTTAAAGCCTCGAATGCTTCAAAGCTACGTCGTCACCATTATTGTATTTACATTGCACTTCACACCTGAAGCACACGTACTCCGATAATATCATTCCTACAATAAATCATGAATGAACCGCTTTGATTTAAAGTGTTTACATACAAAATGTATTCGGATAACGGGATATTCGAGTGGTAGATGATTCAATTTACGAGGGTTAGGGTAATCGAGGTGCGACTGCATTTCCGATGCGCCTCGACTTATTGTTAGTGCGATATACAATTGGAATATCGTGCTGCGTCGAATAAAGTAGATGTACAGGTATAAAGAATTAAATATCGGATATAGTCGGGAGAAAAATGTTCAAAGGGGAACGCGAAAGATCGATAGATCGTGAGCGTTCCCCATTTTCGGTTCCCGCAAACGAGCGGATGACCTACTTGTTAATTGGCCGACTGATAGGACCGGCCTGATTACAAGTAACGTACCCCGATAATCTAATAACGTATCGTTACTGGTGAATCCATGGAGAACGCGTTGGAAAAAGGGACGAAAGACCCTCTGAGGGTCCGATATTCGATGAACGATCGTCGGTGGAAAAAGGTATCCTGCTCGTGTTTTATCATGCATGGTTCTACTTTAAGCACGGACTACTTTCCACGTTTTTGCTTTTGCTCCTTTCTCTCGTATCGTGTTTTTACTACGTGTCGAATACCGTAATTATGGCCATATAAAACGATCTTCCGATTTAAATGCTCTTTGCATAAAGAGCTTTAATTACGACTATTTTCGGTCCAGATGTTGGTCAAATGGTCAAACTGTGTTCATTCTTTTTTTTTCCCTCTTCCCCTCGTAATGTATATCGTTATGTTAACGTTATTATGGAACGTTTGAATTACCCGAGTGGAATATTATGTTACAATGAACTTGATTCGACTAACTTTACGAACGCTTCCTTTATTTTTGTTCGCGGCACGTACAATCGCACTTAGTCAGCAGATAGCGTAAATAACGTGTACACGTATCTCGCGATTTATCTCCGGTATATATAGAAATAAACAATGAACACCGGTGCAGACAACAATGTTATCGTTTATCAGACAAATTCGAAGTTAACGTGATAGAAACCATATTTGTTAGCCATTTCTCGTTTAATTAAACTTAGCTTTCATATCATTTCGAACTGTGCAAGACAATTTTCCTGTATTCGTGCATGAAAATTAGCGAAATTTCAGCAGAAAAATAATTTCCGACAAAATTAACTTTTGCATAGTGAAAGGTCCAAAATTTACGATTTAAATATACACGTAAATTAATATTTATTATACTATAATACTCGAAAAATAATATTCACGAGCATCAATTAGTCAGCACAAATTATGCTGTTAAGAAAATATTTATTTTCGAAGATACGGTACTGAAAGGCAGAAACAAACGAAAACGGACTAAATCTAAACGCAGATAAAGGAAGAAGAACGGTGGAAAGCAAGCAAGGGCATCGAGCAAGAGATGACAAGGCGTGAACGAATTTTCAATGAAATGCAATTAACGATAACGAGTTCGTGGAAGAAAATAAAAATTCTCCAGAAGACTCGGGATAATAGCGCATAGAACTACGATCTACCATGCACGCTTCCGTCTTCCGGCGGACGAACAAAAACAGAATTTCAAGAGAGTGCGCGCGAGCGAAGAAAGAGGGGTCGGGTGGGGGTAAAATAAACGCGTTGAACGTTTTAAATGATACGGAAAAGCAGAAATTAAGCGAGTCTGCCCGTAATTAAGAGTAATTAGCGATAATCCGTTCAGGAGAAAGGAAGGAACGCACTGGGCACCTCGATGTTGCACGCGCATGCGCGCCAGAATCTTCTCGGGGCTTTATCTCGGAGAAGAGTTCCGGGCGGCAACGTAAGAGGAAAATCGTCTGGCAAATCGACATCGTGGAGGACGTTAGTATGAAATTGAGCCGTCACGCAGCCTCGCGCGAATTTATTACGCTCTCCTCGAGTTTCGCGGTTTCCTTTGTCCGGCCGATAAAAAGTTTTTCAACGTGAAAACAGCGCCGTGTGTGCATCTGGCGTAGAGATTTCTCTCTGTCCGTCTCTCTCGCACGCGCTCCTCGCGCGTCTGTCTGTCTCCGTCCCTCTCGCCGGGTACTCGGCTGGCATAATGGCCCGTCCTCGTCTCTTCGAGAGTCTGATACGCACTCGACTTCCACGCGGAAATGAATCGTACACGTGATACAAGAGCACTCCCAACGACAGAATAATTCATACATACATAATTTAGCGAAAACAAGCAATCCGTCCCGCGCCAGGTATTCAACGAGTCTCGTGCTGGAAAATCGATCGTTGATGCTTTCGTAAATCTATGTACGTTTCGCGCCTCTTTCGTGGCCTGAATCGCGTGATCGACCAGCGTTCGTGAAATGCAAGGAATTATTGCGGGGTGAATTGATTCTTCGTTCTGCGGGAAATTCGATTTTAATCGCTGATCCCCAGGGATAGTTTTGGTTACGCTGCCGGGTACTGTTTGACCAAACAGGGAAATTCTGTGTTTGTATGGTATAACCTGGTTCGTCGTAATTTCTTTTTTTGGTGTGTTAACCCTTTGCACTCGAGAGACGCCTCTCAGTCGCCATTTAATCAGATTCGAAAGATGGATGTTGATTAATATATCAAATTTACAATTACCCAACGATGCATGGAATATCGAAATAAAATAATTCTACGTCTTAAATTGCATACGATTTCTTTACCGTTTTAAAAATATCGTCGACCTTATGGCAGAAAGTCTTGCAATTACTATTTTTCTGTAACGAAAAAATCGCCGAGTGCAAAAGATTAAATATGTGTATTAAAGGTCGAAAATTTAATATTAGGTAGATGTTGGACGTTTAAAGTATTTTCTTCCCTCATTCTCAGTTTTCCTAATTAATGGAAATAATTCGAGAAATTCGATTGATAAATTAATTCTTCGAAATTATCCAACGATGCTTGGAATGTCGAAGTAAAATAATTCTACGTCTTAAATTGCATACGATTTCTTTACCGTTTTAAAAATATCGTCGACCTTATGGCAGAAAGTCTTGCAATTAGTATTTTTCTGTAACGAAAAAATCGCCGAGTGCAAAAGATTAAATATGTGTATTAAAGGTCGAAAATTTAATATTAGGTAGATGTTGGACGTTTAAAGTATTTTCTTCCCTCATTCTCAGTTTTCCTAATTAATGGAAATAATTCGAGAAATTCGATTGATAAATTAATTCTTCGAAATTATCCAACGATGCTTGGAATGTCGAAGTAAAATAATTCTACGTCTTAAATTGCATACGATTTCTTTACCGTTTTAAAAATATCGTCGACCTTATGGCAGAAAGTCTTGCAATTAGTATTTTTCTGTAACAAAAAAATTGCCGAGTGCAAAAGATTAAATATGTCTATTAAAGATCGAAAATTTAATATTAGGTAGATGTTGGACGTTTAAAGTATTTTCTTCCCTCATTCTCAGTTTTCCTAATTAATGGAAATAATTCGAGAAATTCGATTGATAAATTAATTCTTCGAAATTATCCAACGATGCTTGGAATGTCAAAACAAATAATTCTACGTCTTAAATTGCATACGATTTCTTGTTTACCGTTTTAAAAATATCGTCGACCTTATGGCAGAAAGTCTTGCAATTACTATTTTTCTGTAACGAAAAAATCGTCGAGTGGAAAGGGTTAAATGACTTATAAGAATTATATCGTTCCTATTTGACTATTAGCTTAATATAGTTTGGATCAACTTTATAATTTAATAAAGCGTTATATTTTGTTGATTGGTTGTTACGTTCAATCGTATTGCGTTCATCTTTTACTGTTATAGTGCATTAGACATAATATATGATAATCTGCCTATAAACCGTAGACCGTTACTGTGGACAATTGTTGATAATTTCTCTTGGATATGATACAATAGCAAAAATAAAATTATCGATCCGTGTTTTGTTGATCCGCATTGAGGTATGAAACGAAAAATGGAGAAATATATGACTTTATTAGCATACAAATTATATGATTTTAAATATTATTTATTAAAAAGTGAGGACAATTAAGCGAATAAAAAATATCGGTGCAAACTCGTCGAGTAAATTATGTTTATCATATATCTTCTTATTGTATTTTGTTTTATTATCTATTGTATTATATTTTCCACTTTTATTAGCCTCGGAAAAATATGTAATAAATTTAAAGTCAGCTCGTAAGAACTTAATTGCTCGTAACTAGGATTTTAATTAAATTTTAATTATTTCTCGCTTAAACAAATAAATGTTATTCTAACTTATCGATAAATGATAATTTATGTCCAATATTAGTCAAAGTCAGAGCATAAGTGAAATTTCAGATTATATTTTATAATCATACACCAATGAATACTTCTTTATTTTTATCTTTTCTTTTTTTTTTAGATAATTTCAAAAATCATATCATGTATTGTAGAAAAAGAAGAAAATTAATTTAACTAGAAATTATTCGATACAAGTATAGGTTAGATAAAATACCCCTGATGAAGGTGACCTATATTTAAGAAAATCAGAGTGACTTTTATCAAGAAATTCAATATCGTTGTTATTTTATTCAACGTATTATTACGTGCTGGTTCTGTATACAATTGTATATAATTGTTATTCGTCTTCGTACAATATTTTAAAAAATTGTTAACTTGCTTAATCTTATCTTACTCCAAAATGTCAAAACATCGTATCTGTCTTACTTTCTCTTCGCTTATCCCGTGCAGTTTATCACACGTAGTAGCTTCGATATTTATAAAACATTCTCCTAATCGATAAAATCCATCATTATTTAAATAAATAAAAAAAAAAAAAAAATACGTGGACGCAAAAGTTCTCCGTTATATCAAATCATTATTGCAATTTTCAAAGCTAATAGATTTCGTCGAAAGAGGTAACTACCATCGCAATTACCTTCTATTAACGATATAATGTGTCTCTAATACATTTCGAAACAATTTCTAAAGCCACTATATAATACAATATCTGCAACCTACTCATCTTGTGTCATTTTCCTCTATAATTAGATACCACCTAACAGCACCTGATCGCGAAAAGAGAAATATTTTCCTGCAAACCGATACATCGCATCTCTGCTTCATCGAAGCTCGAAAGCAGAGAGAAGAAAATAATGGCGACGTGGTGAAAACGGGATTTTTCGCGGATCCCTAGCATTATCCGCGGCTATTATCGCAATTTGCGGCAATTCCTTTAATCCGCGCGTAACAACTGTCTCCGAGGTGCACGTTTCGCAAGTAAGATCCCTCGCGAAAGCTGCACGGCTCTAACCAGACGCGTAACGAAGCAAAAGAAAAGTTTATTTACCTTTCGACGGAGCGCAAGAAGACAGAGCATGACTCAACGGGCCGAATTATTATCTTGAAGAACGTGAGAGAGAGCTTCAAGGGAAGCTGTTCTCGAGTGTCCACATTGTTCTACCTTCGCCGGTTAATAGCCACTTCCGGTTATCCAGGAAGAAGCAACCCTTCTGCCGGTCGCGAGGGGCCTTTTGGAAAAGGAAAACGATCCGTCTCCCCGCTGACACGAAAGGTCTCCAGTTGCCCGCGACGATAAGCTTTTATCACACAACACGCAGCACAAATTCGTAGAATGTCTCAATAAAGATTCCCTTGTGGCCGTCGTGGTCGTAGGCTCGCCTGCTTTATCTCGTTTGCCCCTGGGAATCTCTATCCAAAATACGAGTCGCGAGCGACTGTCCTTTTCCCTTCTTCTCCCCACTCCTTCCCACCCGCGCGGTCCCCCCACCTCTTTATCCTTGCAAAACTCTTCGGAAACTGTCGTCAAGAATGTCTCGCGGATCGTCTTGATGTACGAGTATACAGTTGGTGTAAAAGCAAGCGAAACTCGAGGAAAGCTTTTTCTTATGCCTTCGAGAGCGAGACTTACTAAGGAAGGAACACGACTTCGCTCTGTCGGAGGTTGATATAACACTGTCAAAGCAACGGCGTGCGGCAAACGAGACAGTTTCACCGAGAGGCCAGTCAGCTGGTACCCCCACCCCACTCTTAATACACCGCCGTGCTCGCAGTCGGTTTTACGGATTTTCGATTCCACCGGTCGTTCTCGACCGTTTGTTTTCGCCTGTACAGAACCGTGACCGTGGTAATAGTTGGATTTTCATTGTCCACCGGGCGATTGGAAATGCGTTGCCCGAAATGGCGCGAAAAAATTTCGCTTCCAACGCGATTGGCCCCGTGAAAGTGTACGGAAACAACAAAAACACCGATTAACGCACGCTTTTACCTGTTCCTACCGCGGATTAGATTTTCACCGCAGCGACAGGAATGATCGGTCGGGTTTCATTTATTTGCCGCGCAGGTTAATGTGTTTCACCGTCCACCGTATGAAAGTGTATAAGATTAATGAGAATTTTGATTAACGCGTTGTAACTGTAGCGTAATCCTATCGTTGAATTATACGGGGTGTGGAGAAAAATCGGGTTTGTCGTGTTCCTGTTATTTCGTAGATAACTTTATTTATTTAAGCGTCGCGCGAATGTATTCTGAAATGATAAACGATTCGAGCAATCTATGCTCGTCTCTCTTTTAAAATCTAAGGAAAATATATCGTGGCTATATAAGGGAGGTGAAAGTCCATCCTTTTAATTTATTTGTTTTGAAAGTTATGACGAACTTGGAATTTTCATTATTAGAATAATAGGTGTTTATAATCATAATTTTCTAGTAATATTAATATTAGAATCGTATTCGACCATTTGAATAAAATGAAATTGCATGCAACTGTGTAGCAATTAAAGACACGAAATGAAGCAATTTGCCGAATGTCCACTGAATGAACTGTATAAGAGCAAATTGACTAATAAAAGAAGGAAATTTAATAAACATTAATGGACGAAAAATTCAATCCATCTGCCATTTTTCCATCGTTTTAATATCCACTTGATATTGGGAAATACGCAATGTTCGAATTAACAAATTATTTTCAATATTACGCAAATTAAAATTCGTAATAAAATTTCGCGAAATAATTAACGCAATAGTATCAATGTTCGAAATGTTACAGTTATGTATTTTCATTGTATACGAATAATATTTCGTAATTTATGATTCATTGCCTCTTGATCGATGAACGTTTTCCTGCAATCGCTCGATGAAAAAAGGTACAAGTAGAGTGATTCACTGACCGACTTTGCACCTTGTTACATTGCTTCTGTTTTCTTCAATATCTGCAGTATTATTCTATTACACGCGTAAACGTTCGTCTCCCATAATGTAACATTTGTGAAAGCTGTACAGCTGAAAAGAGTGAAATACAATACGTACTTTCACGTATTATACCTCGAAATATAATTACAATGGCTCTTAAAAATTCGAAAATAGGTTCACCTTCCTTTCTTAAATGAAAGAAACATTAATAGTTGTAGAATATTTTTATACAATTTGCGTATAATAAAAGTTGAGCATAAAGTAACTATGCAAACTGAGGAAAAAACGTATGACGTCCATTTTAATTGCACAAGTGTATCACGTACAGTGTTGTATGCTGAAGTCAACTTAATTAAAATTTAATGAAAATGAAGTTACCTCGTGTGCTTTCAGAATTGATGCTTTTGGAAACAAAAATTCACACAGTGACATTTTGTTAGCTGTATGTGTCTACTAGACATCTTTCCTTGAAAAATTATTTTCAAATAGATTGTGTATTAACAATATAGTATAGCAATTTTTATAATAACTTATCTGTTACTTGAACACTTTGTATTGTATATAGTGTCATCGTTAAGGCATTGATATTATTGTCACTGTCACTAGATTTTGTTGTCACAATTAAAAATGAAAAATTAAGTAAAATTTCAATACAAATAAATTCACGAATATTTATAATTTTTTTCTGTCTGAAACATTTTTGGTTTCAGAAAACTTCCCACTGTAAAAATTAAAATTTAATATAATAATCATAATAAATAAAATTATTAATTCTCTTAACATTTAATTAATCAAACTATAAAATAAATATTTTGATGACCATATAAATAATTTATTATAATCATTAAAGGTAATCCTAAAATTGGTTCTCCAACTAAATAAATTAAGTATATTAAAAAAATTCATCCATTATTGTTTATAATAATTAAATTTATTAAAATTGTTAATGAAATAAATTCAATTAAAATTAAAAAACTAAGTAAATAATTATTGTAATTAAATAATAAAATAAATTTATATAAATTTCTATTCGTCATCAATTGAATCAAAATATTCTCGAAACTTCAAAATTTAATTCGATTATTAATTATAAATTTTTTCAAGGTGCAATCAAGAGCTATTACGAAATATGGTAATAAAATGAAATTGCGGTGTTAATACGATATCTTAGATACTAATATGGATATAAATGTCTATCTCTGCACTCAGGTAGCGAAAGAAAAATATCGATTAAAGAAAGGCAAGTACGAACAGATCTATAAATATTAATATCCACGTATCATATTCGCTCGTATTGAAACTCGTTACCAACTTGAATTTGTTGGGTAATCGTTGGTAATAACGCGGCATGATACAGAGGCAACGAGCGCAAAAAGCTGGTGCAGTCAGTGCTAGATGCAAAATTACACGGTGCAACGGTGACGATTAACTCGTTTCAGTCTTCAAAAGTTACCACGGTGTTGCGTGGATATATGGCAAAAAGCGCATCGACGATTGCCATCTAAGCGAGAGAGCAATGACATGACACGAATCGCGATGAACCGGAGTGAAGTCCAAAGAGAAACTAAAATTTTTATTCGGCCTTTCGCGGAGAACGTTGCAAATTTTATGAATTTTGTGTATCTTACCAACTTTATTCATGTGAATTAAATATTTTAACATTGAAATGTAGAAATTTTAGAATATTGAATTTTTTGGATGTATAATATGTAGAAGCATCATTGATAAATGTCATTGGGTAATTGATAAATTGATAAAAATGTCAAACTATTCATCAAATAATTATATATATATATATATGAATTTTAGATTATTTCGTTGATATTTGTAGCTATATATTAAAATGTAAAGAAGAAATTCAATTAAATTTATAATACAATATATTAATATATAAGAATTATAAAAAACATTGAATTTCTATTTTTTCTTTCACATAGATGTATCAAAATTTATGGAAATTATTATTCAGCCCGTAACTTCGCTATCGAACCCAAATTTTGACGGTTTTCGTGACAACCATTAAACGGCAATTACGATGGAACTTATAAATATAAAATATCAAATTTTTTTTTATTATTATTATTTTTCCACAGAAGCATAAAATTTTTTAAAAATCATTACGCGATCTGTACCTCCGTTATTACATATAAATTTCGACGATTTTCGTAATAAATATAATAAATAACAAACGATGAAAGAAAGGTTTCGATAAAATTTGTAAATAATAAAATACTACAGTTATAAAAAATATTCTATTTTAAAAAAATTTTTTTTCACGAGTTCCCTTCAGATTTTTATAAAATCGTTACTCGGGTTTTACCTTCGCTGTTAAATGTAAATTTCCACGATTTCTGCGACAAGCATTAAACGACAATTTTTCAATGTAACTCTTATTGGCAGCTCGAGGAGTGAAACTTGTAGAATAACTGGAACGAAATCGAAATGGTACAAAGCTGTCCTCGAAAAGGAGGGAATTATGCGGTGATTTGTATTCACTGAACGGCGAATAATTTTGCGTATGAATTATTTAAATGATCGACAATAAAAAAGAAAACGGAGGGTTGGCTAGCAATTTTAACGATCGAGTTACCCGACGTAAATAGCGCCGTGATCGATCGTTCTTTTTGTTCATGACTCCAGTGAGTCACGTGGTAAGACCTTTTTTCGAAGGACGATGGATCGCACGTGCTGCCACCATTTTTACATAAAACTGGTGTCTACAGCAAAGTTGCATTGTTTTTTTCTTGTTTGTCCATTTATTTCCCTTCTTACGATCGACAGTTCCTTTACCAGGCAGTCCTTTGAACTTAAAATAGATTTTTTTGACTGGGAAATAAATTATTTACTACCTTTCAACATCAAATTTAATCACAAAAGTCCTATATTACTGTTAACGAAGAAGTTACAAGTACTATCAATTGATATCCCTAATTAGGGGTAGTTTTCAATTTCTGAATTCTTAACAGTCAAATTTGTAACTCAAAGTGGTAATTTTACTTTGTAAGAAGAATAATTTATTTTAAAAATCGAAGTTTCGCAAAATTTTGAGAAAAATTTCGAAAATTTCATATTAAAAAAGAGGTGTAATAATTTTGCTTGACTTTCGAAAATTTTCGATATTTTTATTATTTACGAAACCCATTCCTATCATTAATAACAATAAACAGTGTCAGCACATAAAAATTCAAGGAAAATAGAAATTTTAATTGCAAGCTATCCTAGTTTCTGCATTAGCTATTCTCTTGTATAGCTCTTTAAATACTGTTATAAATCATGAGAAATATACATCAAAAAATTTAAATAATTTCACTGACACACATTCCTAGTTCCACCTTTTCTTTTTACTTCTTTTCGTCCTGAATTTCTTCCTTTTATACTTCAACAATTATCTCGTACATCTATCACAGCCATCTATCTGAGAATTGCGAACGATGGACGTAGCAGATATTCGCAAATTAAATCGCACACTGGAGATTTCTATCGCGGGGTGAAAGTGCGTTATTAAACCGATATTTCTTGCTTAGACAATTACGTACAGTCGAATCTAGAAAGCAACGTCGGAAAGCAATCATATTAATAATGACTCATGGTCGTTTCATGCGAGAATCGGACAATTCGAGAGAGAAAAAGGATTTTCACTTTCGTCGAGCAGCGTGGAAGCAGCGAAATCGGCAAAGAGTTGATTCTTGCGCGAAAGTGCTTCCTTGACGTGCATCAGCGACCTGCCTTAATGCAATGTGCATATGTAATAGCGATCTGTGCATGCCGAGTACAATGACTTGGTAAACGCCGAGCTGCACGCGAACGGCCCAACTGTCTTGCTCACGGATGCACATCCTTTTACCTGCGGTATGAGACACGTAATATTTTCCGTTGGCAATCAACGCAGTCCTGATGAAAATTAATCCTTGCGGTACTCTGGGTCCTTTCCTCGTTTCGTCTTAGAAATTTGGGATTTTTTAAATTACACAATTTGTCCTCGTCTTTTTTTATTTTTTCGTATTATAATGGTATCGTTAAATAAATGGAAATGAGTGATTACAGAATTTTTGTTTTTATTATTATTGAAAATGTGTAGATATTTTGTAGGAAATTAGTATGTTGATCTTTGTTTGAGATAGATCTTATTAATTTGGGATTTTTTAAATTAAATAATTTATCCCCGTTTTTTATTTTTTCGTATTACAATGGTATCGCTAAATAAATGGAAATGAGTGATTACAGAATTTTTGTTTTTGTTATTATTGAAAATGCGTAGATTTTATATTAAATAATTTATCTTTGTTTTTCATTTTTTCGTATTACAATGGTATAGCTAAATAAATGGAAATGAGTGATTACAGAATTTTTGTTTTTGTTATTATTGAAATTGCGTAGATCTTTTATAGGAAATTAATATGTTAACCTTTGTTTGAGATAGAAATATAATTTAACGTATTTGTTTATTTTGATTGTTCCAACTTAATTATTGTTAAGTAGGTATAGTATATTTAGGTATATATTTTAGGTCGATAGTTATAACTGATTTGCGACTAAATGATTAATAATATTGGTAGGTGTTGAAAAAAGAATCTGAAATTTCATCTGCTTTTCAGGGGATATAAAAATATATTATAAAATGTCGTTTTGTGTGTCTTCTTATATGCTTTATGAGTTTGATTTATTCTTTTATTCCTTTCTTTTTTGATTTTTTCTTTTAACAATTTCTTTTTTTTCTTATAACTATCGTATATTTTTTTATAATTCGTCCATTGGTACATTCGGTGAATTGTTGCAACAATTAGTATAAGTGGTACACGACTGACAATTTCCATTGAATTACCGATATGAGATGGCTACACTTTGCATCGATAACGAATAACAATAATTGGTGGACAGCGTATATGTGTAAAATTAAATTGGGACAATTAGCGAAGAACACATATATAATTAAATTACAATAGAAAATGGAAAATATGCAATTAAATTACAGCAAACAGTGAAAAATGTCTATACCCAATTATACATTGCAACAAAAAGTGGAAAATATATGTATCTATAGCTAGATTAAAATAATGAATGGAAAATGTATGCATGTGTGTCAGATAAATATGAAACGAGGCAGAGATACGTAAAAGTATACATCTTAATGCATAATTCTCACGTATAAATCATCTAGTGATAATGAAAAAAGGCTACACTAAAAATTATTCATTAAAGAGGAAATTGGGTTTTTAATTTCGTTGTAAAAATTACTGTTTTTACTTTACATTCATTGTATTGAGAAATTATATTTTATTCCTTTGAGAATTTAAAATTTATTAATAATTTCACGTGAAAAGGGTATTTAAAATATTCTTCCTTTTTCTGCTATTTAATAATATTCAATAATAATCTTTCCTTTATGGAATATTAAATACATTGAATAATGTAGAATAAAATTGCCAGTATTAATAGGCATATGTCAGTGAAAAACAAATTTGTCAGGAAAATGTAAATCTATTTAATTTTCATACATTCCTATGACAGTCTTTTTATAAACTGCATAAAAGATAACCTTTATCTATACTGCAAAACTTTTTACAAAACAAACTGCCCTTATACATTTTTCCTATTTTTCCTCCCCTGACCTATAGTATCTTAAAAATAATAATCAATATTTCCTTCCGGTTGCAGTCTCTCATCGTCACCTAAAAGTGTGGACAATCGGTTAATAAAGGACACAAAAATGAGGCAGAAAATAACGAATCCGTAAAATTATGAAAATTATGAAAATAAGATTGCAGTATCATGCAAATTAAATGGAAATACGTTTAACGTGGACACGTAACCCACTTATACCACATACGCCCATGCTATTGTGCATAAAGCGAGAACATGCAATACTTAGCAAATAAGTATAGTCATAAAGTCATTCCTTTCAACTATCATATTCACCAATCTCTATTAAACACCAACCACTGCTAAAACCTCCATTACTCGGATCGAAAAATTTATAAAAATTAAATTTCTATTTAATTGCAAAGAATATTTCATAAAATATTTATTTCTTTACGAAGTCGACCAAGTATGGCAATTTCTCTTTACACAAAATGTTAATCATTTGAAGCAATTATTCAATTAATATCAAAGAAAAGGCATTTCAGTGGTATAAATCATAATTACGAGAAATAATTCTATTTTAATTATGAGAGATATTTTATCTATCTTTTCACGAAGATAATTAACAGAACATGCCAACTTTTCTCTGTATAAATTCCCAATACTTCAAACGATATCAACTAATGTAATTGAGAAATCGATTAATCGATTACGTCAACGTTCCAGGATTTTAACGAGTCATAATCAAGAGAAATAATTTTATTTTAATTATGAGAGATATTTTCCATGTCTTTTTACAAAATATACCAATTTCGATTTTAAAAATGTCTAATAAAATAATAGACACGTCTAAAGCAACGTCGACTGGTACATTTAATTAATAGTGCAGGATGGTGAATACTGGTCTTGAGACACCGAAAATTGACGAAAGAACAAGAACACAATAACACAAACTGAAAACTCGCAAACTGATTTAACTTAGGGAAGAACACCAAGATAACGAAAACACACAAAGACGCACTCTTTTAACACTACATTTACGGATGTTGATTATATACCTATTTTTACTAAAGTGAGCCAATTTGACTCATATAAGAAAATTGAAGTTTTTTGCAAAGAAAATAATTCCAAATCAATTTAAATAAAAGATTTATTATTAAAAAATTCATTGAAAGCAGTTTTTACATATAAAATCTGCTTGAAGTACATTTTCCGCAAACATTTCTATTACATTTAGCACAAAGACTCTTACATCTATTTCTGTTCCATGATTCTTGAACTTGACAATTCTTCCGTGCGTCGGTAGTATGAATTTTTGTCAATGGAATGAAAGTGTTCTCCACATCTTCTGTATATTTACTTCTTAGCTCTTCAGCTAATTGGAAAATAAAATCTTTTCTTGAAATATTTACTCGAGTGCTCTCTTTATATAGAATCCAAGCATTTATAGCTGCTAAATCTAAAATATTATAGAAAACTTGTAGAGGCCATCTGAGAGAGCCTGCCTTAACGCTACATTTTCGGCCCATTTGGTCAAGTATATCCACGCCATACTTAGTGTTATTATAAAATGTTACTCTTTCCAGAATAAGATTTTTATTTTTTCCAATTATTATATTTTCAGTAGTAAAACTTTTTTATTAGGCTTGCTTTTATAAATGGTTGCAAAAGTTGGCCAGGCCTGATGTAAGCTATAAATTTCACGCATTATGCGATTAACTGTTAAATCATTTTATGAGTCAAATTGGCTCACGACCGTAGAAATAGGTATACCACATTCGAGAATGCGAAATGAAAGGGTCTGAGGAGGAAAGGTGTCAACATTTACGTATATTTCATGACGTAACTAAAAACCAATGTGTGTTTTTTAAAAATAATATTTAAATTTTATATATATACAATAATCAAATTTTTAATGAGTCAAATTGGCTCAGTCCGTAAATCTAGCGTTAAAACTCTCTTTCTAAACCAAGCGACTCATGCTTGTACTGGTCACAACCGATTTCTAAGGACTCTGTTTTAGTTGTCGAGGACCACGCTTTTATGCCTTTCTTAACCTACGCTTCACCTCCCCGTAGGGGAGTCAAGCAACTTAATTTTGTTATGTAGAATAATTTTTCGATTTGTTTCTAGAAAATATCGATCGGTTTGCAATTTATTTTTGTTGGCAATAGCCGATTCGCGATTTCTATTGGTATCCTACAATAGCGAGTGAAAAATATTTTAGAGTTATAATAAATGACAATCGTACGAGAGAATTCCAATTTTAGTATAGAAATGGAATCGATGAAAGGAATATAGGAACTCCTCACGCAAAATCTCCATTACCAGAAGAAATACGAACAAGTGTAATGAAATTAGTTAATTCAATGGAAGCGAAAGATCAAAAGCTTTAATCGGACTTTGAAAAAGTTCCAACGAGCCATAATAGCAAGAAATAATTTTCATTTATTCATAAAAGATATTTTATACATTTTATCCATACATTTTACAAAGTCGACCAACGAAACGTGCCAACTTCTCTCCACGCAAAGTGTTCATTACTCGAAACAATATCAACTGATGTAATTGATTAATTCATGGCAAGTAAAAGACGTTTCAGAGTTCGAAGTGACTCGGAGTACTTGGCTGGCTAAAGAGCTTTGTTTCTGCAACTCATTGTGGAACGACTGCTCCCATAAGCACGTAGGACGCATTGTGCGATTCACGTACACAAGCGAAATCGACACAGAGTATATGCAACTCTTGTTTAATTTACATTATGCAAGACTAATGCCATTTCCACGCCTATTTAAGTCGACGTGTTCAGCTTAATCAAAGCGTGTCCTAAATTACTGCGCTGAAGTTAAAAGCGATAGCGAAGGCTATTAGCTGTAATACCGTGTCGTTCGGTGGGTACAATATTAAGAAATAGTGGAATTATAATAGTATTCGTGACACAAATACATTCAATTGTACCAGTCGTAAATTTTATTTTAAATATTATATATAATATTAGAAATTATATTTAATTAAAAATACCGTATGAATTTTACCATTAGCGTCAGATATTTTACGATTGAATTTGTATTTTTAATTTATGTTTGAGAAATTCGAATTTTTTAAAGTTGGTTAGAATCAGGATTTTTTAAAATTGTTAATTCTTAAAATTGATTTTTAAAATATTTA